>NC_091772.1:33886103-34186103 GCF_029378745.1 Bos indicus | reverse complement strand
ACATGAGAAGCTTTGAGCATGTTTCTGGTGAGTAATACGGACGAGGATGGCTCATTTTTTAGACTCTGACAAGGATCGTTACCAAAATACCTAAGGCAGCTATCGTCAACATTTTGGGACACATATATTTTAAAAACATTGAAAGGCTCTCCCCTTTTACTTCTCATTTTCTATTTTTTTATTTGTAATACCTTAAGTAATGCACTTTCTTATTTCTTAAAGTTTTTTTTAATGTGGATCATTTTTAAAAATATTTATTGAATTTGTTATAATATTGCTTCTGTTTTATTTATTTATTTATTTTGCCACGAGGCATGTGGGATCTTAGCTCCCTAACTAGGGATCAAATCCTCACACCCTGCAATGGAAGGTGAAGTTTTAAACACTGGACTGCCAGGGAAGGCCCAATGCAGTTAATTCCCCCCGCCGCCCCCCTACCCTAGATTTATGGAGATATAGGACTTCCCAGGGGGAGCTAGTGGTGAAGAATCCATCTGCCTATGCAGGAGACGTAAGAGACGCAGGTTCGATCCCCAGGTCGGGAACATACCCTGGAGATGGGCATGGCAACCCACTCCAGTTTTCTTGCCTGGAGATGTTAATTAAACACTGATTCATTTGGAAGGATCACCCGGGCACGAGCTACACCTGCTGCACAAGAACGATGACTCGTGCTGATGCCTATTTCGGGGGGGGGAAAAGGCACAAAGTGGCGGCAAATAGTTTGCCTTTTGGTGATCTGGGAAGGTCTTCACTCTCCTCATGCTTCTGCACCTGCAGAGTTAAAGCTTCTCAGGTAGGAAAAAACCTGCAGTCCCAGGGTGTTGTTAACTTACTGTGTGGACCAGACTTTTACTCCATCCTCCTCCCTTTTATTTCAAAGAGATTTTTGGTTTTTTTGCACTTACTCCAGTTAGTTCTAAAGATCACAAGTGTTAGGGAATAAATTTGTTTATAATGATGAATGGGCATTTTGACAACCCAGGGCTTTGCTTCCAGAGCACTTTTACAGGTGCTAAATATCACCCAACAGGGAAGGAGCACAGGACACCCAATAGAGAAGTGTGTGTGTGTGTGTCTCTCACGTTGCAGAGAGATCGGTGACCTGTTTAAAGCTGCCCAACAAATTGGTGACAGGCAAAGTGGATTGCCCTCAGCCACACGCTCACACGGAGGGAAAAAATGAAGAGGCGAGTCATCCTCTGCCCATCTGTCTTTAATTAGAGACAAAGGAAGTCAGGATTTTTTTATCCACTGGAGAAAAACAGTGCAACTTTACTAGCCAAACACTGAAAATCCCTGTCATCAAAAGTCCATGGGATTGGGCTTCTGGAAGGCCAGCCCAGCAGTAAATGACAGCGACGTGGCTGCCCAGGGAGTAGCTGCAGAGTGAGCATCCCAGGATGGAGTGTCAGGAGCGGCTGGTACTGGATGGGCAGCAGGGTTCTGCCTGCCCTGGAGCCCTCGGGACAGTCGTGGTCCCTTTGCTCTGTTCTCCTGAGGGGAAAATGGCCCAGATATTTTTCCTGATCCAGAAAACCAAAAACCTGAGTCCAAACATTCTCAGTCCAGTGAAAATATTCTGAAACCTCAGAAAAATTCATGCCCCAGAGACCCTCATCCTGACTTGTAATTTGGTCAGTGATCACCCATTTTTAGAAAGGTTCGGGTGGTCCAATTTCCTCTGGGAACTCTGGAGGTTTCTTGGTTTCAGTTTCCGGAGTTTTCTGCTGGCCTCAGAGTTCCAGGGAAATTGAACTGGTGAGGAAGCCAGCGCCAGCCGATGGGCTGCAGAAGGTGGTTTTGTGCTGAAAAAAGGAAAACTTAATTCACATTCCTTCCGCTTTCTTGATACCAGGGAGTTGGCCCGAATACAGCCTGTGTAGAGAGGCTTTGAAAGTTTCATCCCTAATACACCTGCCTAAGAAAGATGCTCCACTAACAATTTCAAAACATTGCATAATGAGCTATACATTCTTTAGACATGTCATTAGATCTCCTGCCACCTCTTTGGGATGTCGGAACCACTAAGCATCAGGCAGCATCCTCCCTGAAGGCCCGAGTTGGCTGGGACCAGGGTGGTGTGCATCTCTGATTTCCACACGCTTTAATGCAGTTCTCTAATTTGAAGCATGCAAACTAGGTTTTCTCCTTTTGGAAAGATGATCCCATACAATTTGGTTGAGGAGCGACGCACATTTCATAGAGAGGATGGGGCCATCCAAAAGGGATAGAAATTGCTCAAATGAACAATTTGCATTTCCTCTCCTCCCCGGGGGGAAAATGAATGCAAAAACATCTGCTGTGAAAGCTAAAGTAAGCTTCAACTCCTTCCTATTTGGTATAGCAGAGTTTTAAGAGAGGCAAGCTGTATTTTTGTTGTTGTCGTTTTGTTTAATGAACACACAGAGTGTGTCCTATACACAAGTGGTCCAGGGCACCAGTAGGGAGACTGAGAATATAAAGTCAGGACAATCAGCTTGTAGCACAAGTTGGTGGAGGGTCCATGTGACAACGGAAATGGTCGAGGAGTATCGGCAAGCATCTCTGGGCAGCCAGGGTAGTCCCCCAGCCAGAGGAGCCATTACCCTACCCTCAGTAATAATAACAAAAAGCACAGCCCATCTCCCTAAATGAGCAGACATCTTTTCCCACTTCTCCAACCCCATCAAATATTTCCCCTTCCAAAGGTAGGACAAGCATAAGTCTCTTTTGTTGTTGTACCAATTCCTTTTTATTCTATAACCAGCAGCAATCATTTATTCAGCTCAGAAGTCTGTGGGCAAGCAACTGGGTGGACTGAGCTGGGAGATTCTACCGTGAGTCTTGCTGGGCTCACAAAAAAACCTGAGCGCTCTGCCGCATCTAATAGTCTCTGATCCAACAACAGGCTGCTGGGACATGCCTGTGGTGGTCCCAGGAACCCAAGGAGAGGACAGCCCAGTGCTCAAGCTTCTGCTTGTGTCACAAAGAAAACGACATGGCAAAATCAGATGCAAGGAGTAAAGAAGCAGACTCTTACCTCTCGACTGGAGGAGTTGCAAAGTCACGTTGTAAAGGGGAGTAGAAGGACGTTAGGGGCTTTGAAATTCATCAGTCAACAAGTGACAGAGTCAGACTCATCCAGATTTCAAAACCCATATTCCTAACACTGATCCTGCAATGCCTCTCGAAAATGGATTCGTTCATAGTTTTCAAGATGACTGTCCCACTTTTTGAGGGAACTTGCCTTCTCTTAGTTTATAAGCCCCTGCTATCTTCAACCCTTGACAAGCATTAGTTCTCTCTGCTGTGTGCCCTTGGGTATCCCTATTCTGTGCATCCATCCACAAGACCATTTATCACACTATAATGAAGCATTTATCATAATACAGTATTTACTATCTAGACTGGGGGTCCCCAACTCCCAGGTCATGGACTGGTACTGACCCATGGCCTGTTAGGAACCAGGTTGCACAGCAGGAAGCAAGTGGTGGGCAAGCGACAGAAGCCTCATGTGCGTTTACAGCTGCTTCCCAACACTCGCATTACCTCCTGAGCTCCGACTCCTATCAGACTGGTGGTGGCATTAGACTATCAGGGGTGCAAACCCTACTGTCACTGTCTCCCATCACCCCACGATGGGACCATCTGGTTCCAGGAAAACAAGCTCAGGGCTTCCTCCTGACTCTGCGTTTTGGTGGGTTGTATAATTACTTCATTATATATCACAATATAATAACCATAGAGATATAGTGCGCAATAAATGTAATGTGCTTGAAGCACCTTGAAGCCACCACTCCTCTTCTGGTCCGTGGAAAAAGTAACTTCCACAAAACTGATCCCTGGTGCCAAAAAAGTCAGGGACCTCTGCTCTAGACAGTGTAGGGATTCTGTCTAGCTACAGCCCTGATGCCTGGCCTAATCTTTGGTAAGCATGTGTTTCTTGAAGCTAATCAAGTAGAGGACAGTTTGAAATGGAGGTGGAGAGTCACTTCTCCAAGGTCAGTATATTCAGACCTTCTCTGTCTGTTTTGGAGGAACCCAGGGAGCCCCCATGGGTATCAGATGGTAATTTCTCCCTCCCAGCTGCAGAGCCATCCATTGTGGGAAAAATCCAGCAATAGCAGGTCTAGAGCTCCATATCCAATCCCTGTTGTTCAATCGCCAAGTTGTGTCCAACTTTTTGTGACCCCATAGACTGTAGCATGCCAGGCTTCCCTGTCTTTCACTATCTCCCGGAGATTGCTCATATTCATGTCCATTGAGTCAATGATGCCATCCAACCATCCCATCCTCTGTCTTCCCTATCTCCTCCTGCCTTCAATCTTCCCCAGCATCAGGGTCTTTTCCAATGAATCGGCTCTTTGCATCAGGTGGCTAAAGTATTGGAGCTTCAGCTTCAGCATCTGTCCTTCCAATGAATATTCAGGTTTAATTTCCTTTAGGATTGACTGGTTTGATCTCCTTGCAGTCCAAGGGGCTGTCAAGAATCTTCTCTAGGACAGGCATTTTATCAAATGCCAAACACAAGTTGGTTTTCTTCTTTCCGTTCAGAGTTGTGCTTGCTGATTTCATTAGGCCCTTGAGCCTGGCATCAAGACCAATTAGAAGACAATGATGATAAAGTTTGGGAGGTGTAGGACTAAATAGATAAAAGCCATCATTCTGTAGATCTGAATGGAGCTTTCTGGCAGGAGTCACTTTCCAGCACCAAAGCCACTGGGACTTTACCTATAAGATGCTTTGACCTTTTAGCTGATATAGCTGTTTCGGTCTGATTTGCAAAAGTATCTGAAGTTTTTCAGCCATGACCTTGGTTTATCTCTTCTTTTTGTCTCTCCTTCTGTCTCTTCAGTCAGAGTATTCTCTGAGTGTAGTTCGGTTCCGTTGGCTGAAGATGTTAGAAGCGAGGGCTGGGTTCAGGTCTGTCTCAGTCCAGCCTGCTTTCCCCTCATGATGAAGGAATTCTGTGCAAAGACCTTATTATTGCTGATCTTGGCACATTCTGATGGCCTGACTGTGTGGGCCCCAGACGAGCCCCCACTGTGGCCAGCTGGATGGATGTCACTAGGGAAACCCTCTCATCTCAGAGGGTCACTTCCTTTCTCAGGCTACAGCCGCGAGAGCCGTGTCGACTGGGGCTGGGAAAGTAGGTTGAAACAGAACTGGAAGAGAACCAGGCTGAGTGCATTTGAAGGTGTCTGTTACCCACAGTGCGACAGATACCTCGTCTCTGCTCAGAGTGACTTCAGAATTATCTCCGTTTGTCTTCAGCTACTGAACGTCATGTGCTGTGGCTCAAGCCATATAATTCACCCAGATATGCACAGATGAACTGGCTTTTCACATCCAAATGTCTTTTCTAAGAATAAGTACATTTCTATCTTGTGGTCTCATGTTTCCAAATATTGCCAAGTGTGTATGCCCAGGGTGTGGATACAGTAGGGCCAAAGCTGAGCTGCCATCTGCATGCAGACATGTTCCTTACATGTCCTCCTCTGCCAGTTTGCTGCCTGAAACCCTCAAATGGGAAACAAAATTTTCAATTCTACCATCTGAACCAAGGACTCTGCCAAGAGGAGAAGATGGAAAACATCCCACGAAGATTATAATGATATGCAGATTCTTGCCTGAGGTTAAGCTTTGTAGGCAATTGGTGGTGGGGAGGGGCAAGGAGGGGTTGAGAGCAGGAGGGTCCTTGGGTCCCAGAAAAAAGAAGAGGAAATCCCATGGACAGAGGAACCTGGCAGGCTACTGTCCATGGGGTTGCAAGAGTCAGACACAACTTAGTGACTAAACCACTACCACCGCCATCTAGGAGGGCACCAAAGGGCCACGCAGGGAAATGAGGGCAGTGTCACCTAGGCTACGCCTTGCCGGGCTTATCAGTGGATGAGTCTATCATCAGCAAAGCAGGCCTGCAGACAAGGACGCTCCATGGATGGGAAGGTGCCTGTCTCCACACCAAGGTCAATAGCACACAAAACTAAGTTTGCGTCCAGTTCACCCTGAACTTTGCAAGCCATCCCACCCCCCGCAGAGCCCAAAGGAGCTGACTCGATCAGGAGACCCAGTCCCACGTACCTGGTTATAGACACAAGGACATGGCCATTGGTTTCCAAACCTTTGCTCCTGATGAATACCTTCAAGGGCAGGTATCCACAGGCCCATGGCCAACCTGGGTCTCTAGGTAGCATCTGCTCTTGATCCACCCACCTGACCCATTCCACCAAGTTCCCCCCAACCCCAGCCGAAATAACCTTTAACATAGTCCAGGAAGAGGATCTTACCAGAAAGAGGGTTTCTCTGCCCTGTGATTTCTCACTCTCTGTGCCTGACTTAACTGGTCGAGCACCTCCACAAGTCTGCTCTCCTTCATGGCCCTAGTGTGAAGGACCCACATGTAACCCCTTCTCATAATCACTTCTGAACCCTTTTGCCAACAAATACAGGCAAAGCCCATGGTGTGTAAGTACAATGGAAACTCAGGTATTGAGCCCTATAATAACTGGGGCTGGACTTGATCTAGACCTGCGGCCAGGCTGAAGAGACGGATCCCAGCTGGTTGACCCTTCAGCTTGGAAAACAACTGCAAGAGTTTCCTAAAGTCCTGGAGCCACCAGCTGTATTCAAAATATTGTGCCTGTTCTATTTATAATAGCCTATTTTAGTAAGTATTTTATTTATAATTTATTTACACGGAAGCAACCTAAATATCCATCAGTAGATGAATGGGTAAAGAAGATGTGGTATATATACAATGGAATTGTATAAATGTATAAATGGAATAGAACGAATAAAATAATGCCATGTGCAGCAACATGGATGGACCTAGAGATGATCATACTAAGGGACGTCAATCAGAAAGACAAATACCGTGTGATGTCACTTATATGTAGGGTTTAAAATATGACGCAAATGAACTCATCTATGACTCAGAAACAGAATCACAGACGTTGTGGTTGCCAAGGCGGTGGGGGTGGAGGAGGGATAGAGTGGGAGGTGGGGGTTAGCAGACGTAAGCTAATATATATAGGATGGATAAACAACAAGGTCCTTCCGTATAGCACAGGAAATTATATTCAATATCCTGTGATAAGCCATAATGGAAAAGAATATAAAAAGAATGCATATATATATGTACAAAATCATTTTGCTGAACAGTATTTAGCTTCACTATCAACATTTGTTTCAGCATAATTAAAGCCATTTCATTCCTTAAAAAAATAGACAGTCTTATATTCATATTTATGGTCTTAGTTCCAGAGTGCCTTTTAATTCTTTACCATTTCATCTTTTTTTTTTTTTAAATCATGTAACATATGGAAAGAAAATGGAAAGATTACTCACTTGACTGAAATCAGGTTTGAAATCACTCTGAATATATTTTCTAACGCTTCCTCATTGATTGCCTTGGAAATAAATAACCCCAAGTGGTAGCATCATATTTATATTTCTAAGTCAGGAAGATTTCTCTTATTACTCTGCTTCTAAAATAAATTCCCAAGAAAGTGCGTGAAGTATCAAAATAGTATTTTCAATATCTGCCAACCTAATGTTCATGTCTCAGCAAGAAAGCATGTAACCAGTGAGTAAACTGCCTCTTTGTCAAACAGAAATATGGCAAATTCTAAGGTGGCTCCTTTTCAACTAAATTGTCTCAGCATGCAGAGCAGCAGGGAGAGGGTTTGCTATAGGACACGGGCAAAAGCCCAATCTTTAGATGATTTTTCCAGGAGGGTATTATATTAAGTTCCAGGGAGAAATGATGAGATATTCGCGGTGAAATGGCACATTTTCTTTCAGAATCACCCGCTCCATTTAAATGCATTCGCTCCTCCAGAATGCGTCCCCGACGGGCCACGGGGTTGCACATGGAGTCCCCGGGATGCAAATGAATTCTGTAACCTGACTGTCTGCTCCCGATTTCCAGGAGGCCTGACCTTCTCTGGATGCACCCCGACTCCACATACATGCTTTTTAAGAGACACGATTTTGTCTTGTCTGAAGCACAATGTAATTAGAAAGCAATCTAGCCCACCCACGCAGCTGCCAGGGTAACTTGGCATGGCCTCCACCTGCCTCTGATGGGGTTGCCCTGGCTGACCTTGGCTGTCCTTGGCTGTCCTCCGAGACGTCTCAGGGCTCAGGGATCCCGGGCAGCACTTGCCTGGAGCCCAGGCTTGGCCAGACTCACATAGAGTCGGGTGTTGTCTGCTGGGAGCCCTGGGGGTTAGACTGGATGGAGCCCACAGCAACCGTGTTCCACGTGGCCATGGGTGGCACAAAGGAGCCTCAGCCATCTGACATGAGCTGCCCACCACTCCACTCAGAGTGCAGAGACCATCCCAGGGCATGTGCAGGCAGGCATGCTCAGTCGCTCTGATTCTTTGTGACTCCATGGACCACAGGCCCTCAAGCTCCTCTGTCTATGGGATTTTCCAGGCAAGAATACTGGAGTAGGTTGCCATTTCCTCCTCCAGGGGATCTTCCTTACCCAGGGATTGAACCTGTTTCTCTTGCATTGCAGGTGGATTCTTTACCACTGAGCCATCATGGCAGTCAACCAGAAACACATCCAAACCCCAATCCCTTCATCCCATCACTCACAAACTTTGCCTGCAACCTCAAAATCCCAGTCCCCCAGGCCTCCTTTTAACCCAGCTCTCTTCCCCAATAAGACCCCATGCCCCATCAAGCCAGCTTTCTTTTTCTGCTCTCAATGACCTAAAATTTCCAGTCTCTGCCCCTAAACACTCTAACATCCTCAACAGTTATTTCCATGCTTAATTCTACATCCTCCAATTCAAGTATTATTCTATAGCCAGATTTCTTTCCCAAATACATACCTTTGGTCATGTTACAATGTCATTCTCCTGCTCACAGACTTCCAGTGGCTTCTCATGGTCTCCAGTTTCCTTAGTTGGGTGCTCTGGTCTGATGCCTATTTGTGTAAATAAAGTTTTATTGGCACATGGTCACTCCCATTCATTTACATACTGTTTATAGCTGTGTTGATGCTATGATGGCAGAGCTGAGTCATTGTGACAGGCCCTACACGGCTTGGAAAACCTAAAATATCATTTGTCTCTTTATAGAAAATACTGGCTGACCCCTGCTCTAAAATGTGGTCCCAAATTTCCTTCCAGTTTCATGTCTTTAGAGCCTGGGCTCTCCTGCCTTTCCCACTTTGATTCCCACTAGTCCACTCTCTGCTGGGGGAAATGTTCCCCTTCAGGCCCATTCCAAATGGACCCTACTCACAAATGCTTTCCTGACTCCTGTTTCCATGTCATCCCTCCCTCCTTTGGACCCATCACGCCTTGTGATGGCATTTTGCATGTTCTGACTTTTATTGTAAATATTAATGTGTGTTTAGTGTTGCTTCCCCTTCCACCCCAGGCAAGGTTTGAAGCTCCTAGAGGGCAGGAACCAGGTCTCAACCACATTAGCCTCTCAGCCTAGCTTACTGCAGTGTCATTCAGTGGTTATTTGGAGACTTACTTGACTGAAAAACTGGGACTCTTCTTTCAGTGGCTTCCAGAGTAAATCACCAACCTCCTCCAAATGCCCACAGGCATCCCAACACCACCCAATACAAGGGGAAGTTGGACTGAAAGGAGTCAGTGGTCTTAACTGACTTGAGCTCAAATATCTTACTGTTAGCAAAATTTTTAAAAATGACCACATTGTAAGGGCCCTTCCCAGCACTGTGGAAGGAGCCACTGCAAGTGAGGGGCTCTCAGCTTCATCAGCTTCTTGGCAATTTACCTCTGTATCTAGGCATCACTCAGGTATGAAGTCTTTAATGTGATTGTGCACAGAGAGCTGACCCGAGAGATACATGCTCCGTGCTAATGAGGGCTCCAGGGCCAGCTGGCACTCTCATCACTCAGGCATCCCCATGGATAATGAGAGCCTTATTCTACATTTTTTCTTTAATCTGGGTTTTTAATTTTGCAGATTCACCATGGGAAACAGTTTGGTAGTTTCTCAAAAAGCAAAGTGTAGAATTACTGTATGACCTAGCAATTCCACTCTTCAGTATATACCCCAAACTAATTGAAAAGTAGGAACTGGAAGAGATACTTATACAGCCATGTTCATAGAAGCATTACTCACAAATGTAGCCAAAAGGCAGAAGCAACCTAATGACCTTCAGCAAATGAATGAATAAACAATCGGTATGCCTATGGTGGAATATTATGCAGCCATAAAAAAGAATGCTTGATGCATGATACAACATGGATAGACCTTGAAAATATTACGCTATGTAAAATAAGACACAAGAGGACACATGTTTTGTAATTCCACTTACATGAAATATCTAGAACAGGAAAATTCTTAGAGACAGCAAATAGATTAGCGTTTATGAAGGACTGAAAGAAGAGGGAAGAGGAAATTATGCTTTCATTGTTTTGAGAAGTTCTGTTTGGGATGATGAAAAAGTTTGGGAAATATATTGTGATAATGGCTTACAACGCTGTGAATGTAATTAATGCCATGGAATTGTACTCTTAAAAATTATTAAAATGGTAAATTTGTGCTATGTATATTTTGTCACAATAAAAATACAAAAGTGAGGTAATATCTGATCATCAGAAATGAATTTGTTCAGATCAGGTTATTCATGTGTTAGAAAAATATCTGGCAGAATCTTTTGCATGAAAGTATTTATCTAAAATGACTGCAATCTCTGGAATAAGAACTCTGTAGAGCTCATATACAAAAAATTCTTGCTAAGCCAAATAAAATTGATATTAAGCTGATGTCCATTCGCCAATCCTCCCTCCACTTGTCAACAGTCAACCGTGGATGAATTCAATGGCAGTGAAGACACAGGTTTTGAGAAACAGTGTGGCTTGTGTTTGTTTGCCAATGTTGTCTTCAAAAAAAGACAAACTTACTTGGCAGCGATGTGCCTAGGCTAATTTCTTTCAGACCCTGAACTCCCTGAAATCTGTTTAATATAACTCCTTGGCTGTCTGTATAGACCCTGACAGCTGGCTGGAGGTGAGGGGTAACTGGGCAGCCTCAAAGAGGTTCATCCGGAGCATAAAAGCCTTGATAAGGGAGGGGTCATTAGGTGAGTGGGAGACCACATATCACCTAGACATCACGAGCATCCCTTTAAATGTATTTGCCACCTCTGCCTCCCCTCGCCCATCCCAGGTTCCGTCACCCTCTCAGCTGCTTTCTCTAGGACACGTTCAGAGCCTGCATTATGTCGGATAAATAATGCTTGGTGCAGCAAAAAATCTGAGCTGGTTTAGCACAGAGTTTCGTTTTTCATTCTATCACAATCTGAGACACTTAGGAAGGCAGGCTTCTATGAAGTTGATCAGGAATCTGAGGTCCATCCACTGGGGTTCCCCCATTCTCTCTGGCTTTGGGATCATCTATTGGATCCTCTGCATGTGACCAGGAGACAGGGCAGCAGGATGGTGGAGATGGTTGAGGTGGGTTTTCTGGGCTTAGCATGGAAATGATGCATGTCTCTTCTGCCTCCAACCCACTGGCCAGGACTGAGACATATGACCCCCACCTAGCTGCAAAGGAGTCTGGGAAATATGTTTGTCTGAGTCCTTAACAGGGTTTCCCCCAGGGGGAGTTTTATATATCTATATCTATATCTATATCTATATCTATATCTATATCTATATCTATCTCCAGACAATCATTGCTCTTCCCATCCTTTGTCCTGCTTTATCCTCACTCCACCAGGAGACCAGAATAGCCTTGCCTTCCAAGGAGAGGAAATAGAGGCACAGAAACTTTGAACTCAAGGCTCCAGCCTGGATAAAGACTGCAACCAGAAGTGCTCTTCCACTTTCCAGTGTGGGGCAAGGCCACCTTCTTTGGTGACTTGCTCTGAGCTCCAGGGTGGACTGGGACAGCCTCTGCTCAGAGGGAGACTCTCTTGGAACATCTGGGCTCCAGATGCGCTGGCTTCTTTCATGCCTCTGAGTGCAGGGGAAGGTATTGGTCTTAAGCCCTAAAATCCTGCGGAGTCTGCTTTTTGTCTCTGAGAGGTCTTCCCTCCTCTCTGCACTCTTTGAGGGCTGAATTCAGCAGAGCCAGCCTTCTTCAACAGCTGACAGGGAATTCTCAGTGGAGAACAGTTGATTTTGGACCAATTCCTGCTGTCAGTCCTGCAAAGCCCAAGCTTCCTGACCTATAGGGCATGCTGACAACCCCATCTGTGTTTGCAGTTAGTTATTGGGGGGGCTTCATTGTAAAAAGTTTGTCGAAAGTTAAGCTGGATGGTGCACAGAAAAAGATGCATTCATCAGGCTGATTCTTCCACTCTCTGCCCTCTTTCTTATGGCTTTGTTGACAGACCCACACAATGTGTGTTGCCAAGATATGAAGACACAATCCACAAAAAATACTTTTTGCCTCCTCTCTGTGTAGGTTTCCATCCATGCATCTATCTTGGCATTTTATTTCTCATGAAAGTGATTCTAAGGTTGAGGTTTACCTCTACTGCATGATCTCTTAATTCATAATATGAATAACAATGTGGAGAGGTAAGTCGAATCATAAATGGTCACTCATAATGGGGTTTGGGGAAATGAAAGTGCATTGTGTGTGGCCTTAACTTTTTAAAGTTGAGATCAATACAATCACACCTTCAAACTTCTCTCCCAATGTAGTTTTTGGCCATACAGCCCTGAACTGAATGGATGGTGTGCTGACTGCCAGAGGGGTTTTTTATGTTTGCACATAGCTCACTACAAAAGATACTTTACAAAAACTGTGAGGAAAGTAAATATTTGTTACATTAATACAATATATAAGAGCAGAGAGGCTCAATAATACACTTGCTTTAAGATAAGGGAATACCCATGGTGGTCTAGTGGTTAAGACTCTGTACTTCCACTGCAGGGACACTATTTCAGTCTCTGTTCAGGGAACGAAGATCTCTGCATGCCAAGGGGCCAAAAATATTTTTTTCTCTTGAGCTGAATAAAAATGGATATACAATATATTAACTAAAGATTAGGGAATATAGCTATCACCTGTTCAGGTGAAAGGTCCGAGATCTGTGTTTTGTTTTGTTTCTCACTATTTGTGAGAATTTACTCAGTCAGGTTTTCTTCTTCTGTACCACAGTAGAGAAGAAAGGGATGTGCTTTTGAGGGATGGTTTCAGATGCAAGGAAAAGCATTTCTGACCAAAAGTGAGGTTTACTTTCTCACACAGCAAGACATCCTGGATGTAAAGTCGTGGGAAGATTGGCATAAACCATATATTTTGCTCTGCAGTCCTCAACTGTGCCTCCTCATAGCCACAAGATGGATGCTGCAGCTCCAGTCATCACATTCTCACAGAACTAAGGCCAAAGGGTGAAAGGTCTTTCCTCTTTTCAGGAAATATATTGCTTAGAATCCCCCAGCAGACTTTTACTTGTATCTCATTGGCCTAAAGGGAGTTCACGCTTATCCTTAACATAATCATTGGCAAAGTGGAATGGGATTATCATAATTGGTTTAGACCAGTGGTGCTCAAACTTCAGCATGAACTGGAATCTCCTGGGGGCCTTATTAAAATATAAATTGCTGTGTTCCTGGGCCAAAGTTTCTGATTTACTATATTCAGAATGGAGCCTAATAAATTTGCATTTTTAATACGTTTCCAGGTCATCCCACTGCTGCTGGTCCAGGGAATCATACTTTTGTTGGTTTAGACAGATCTTGATTCATTTTCTAGGGCTAGGGACAACTGGAGGAAAACATCAGGACCAAATTAGCCAAAGAGAACTTGTTAGGCCAGCATCCTGTCCTGTCCACTGCATGTTTTCTTGTATTTTCCCCTTCATTTTCTGGGTATACTTCTAGACTCTTTTGGCCTTTTCTGGACCATTGCAGATTAGATAGCTTTATGGAAATTGTCTTTATTAATTTGATTCCTACAGCAAGTCTTTTTTCCTTTGAAACTAACATAAATTCTAAGTCCATCAGTGTGTACAGCTTAAATTATGTGGAGCTTAAGTTATTTGTTTCAATATCTATTACCTTTTGACTTTCTCTGTAAAGTGTCATCAGTCGCATTTGTTCAGTCATCCAGTTTGTTAGAACCATCTTAAGATCTTCCTTGGCTCTTACCAAGCTAAACACTTTTGAGTCATCAGGAGATTCTTTCACACTATCGTTCACTTCATCCTCTAGGTCATTGACAAGTATATTGAGCTAAATTACTGGAACTACCTAAAAGTTTGTAACAGTTATATAGAAACAGATAGAAACAGATAGAAACATAATTATATAGAAAGAAACTTCTCCTGCCCAAAATTCCATGTAAATGACATTTTTGAGACCACTTTGGAGATTTGGGCACTAAATGTGGAGATTTCTTGAACTTCAGGCACTAGCAGCATCTGAACAATGTACCAGGTGTGGCAGCAGCCTTCAATCCGTGTATCAGTTTCATATACTAAAAAAAGTCCGGATAGGCTTTCCTGGTGGTCCAGAGGTTAAGAATCCACTTCACACTGCAAGGGACACCAGTTCAATCCCTGGTCCAGGAAGATCCCACATGCCTCAGGGCAACTGAGTCCATGTGCCACAACTACCGAGCCCACATGCAACAACTACTGAAGCCCTCGCGCCTAGAGCCTGTGCTCCACCACAAGAGAAGCCACCGCAATGAGAAGCCTGTACACCCCAACTAGACCAGCCTCCACTCTCCAAAACTAGAGAATGCCTGACTGTAGCAAAAAAGACCCAGTGCATAAATAAATTAAATCAATATTTTTTAAAAAGAAAACACAAATCATCTGAATCTGATGATTTGTGTGTTTAAAAAAGAAGTCTGGACTTCCCTGGTAGTCCAAAGGTTAAGAAACGGCCTGACAATGCAGGGGATATGGGTTCAATCCCTGGTCTGGGAGGATCCCACATGGCGAGAGGCAACTAAGCCCGTGAGCCACAACTACTGAGCTTGCATGCCTAGAGCCCGTGCTCTGCAACAAGAGAAGTTACGACAACGAGAAGCCCGCCCACCTCAACAAAGAGTAGCCTTTGCTTGCTGCATCTAGAAAAATCCATCCCATAACAATGAAAGACCCAGTGTATCCAATAGAAAAAAATGTGCATGTTTGATTCCATTATTTCCTGTGCAGAGTTTGTAGCAGTTATATAGAAACAGATATAAACATAATTATACAGAAAGAAACTTCTCCTGCCCAAAATTCCATGTAAATGATATTTTTGAGACCACTTTGGAGATTTGGGCACTAAATGTGGAGATTTCTTTCTAGAGACACCCTCTCAATCCCATGCCTAAAGATCTAGCTAGCTGATACCAAATTCCATTAGAAAGTCACTCTTTGGAGTAAACAAGCATCTCATTTAAAATAAGTGTCTCTTGAAAGATTAAGGCTAAGAGAGCTAACTCTGGACATATATATAAACCCGAGTGAGAGTCCATTTAGTAATCCTCATTCCTCCCCGCTGTGATCTCTATGCTGAGGGATGAAGGATGGAGGCAAGGAATGGACTGACTTGGGAATTCAGGGAAGCAAACTTCTCTGGGAGGGAATTCCCAGTGGGCCCTGGGCAGCCAGGTTGTGATGGGGGAACTGGGTGTGATGCTTGTAAGGGAAAAGGCCCCAGAAGCGAGCAGTGGGGGTAGAAGTGGGAACACATGTCTCTCACAGTTTGAGCCAAGATAGCCCTGTTTAGTCACATAATGTACATCTTAATAAAGAGTCCTGGGATGTTCTTATTATTAGAGGAATGTTAATTCCTGAACTCCAGGCCAGCCTTTTTTCCCCTCACTTTCTGGCCAGAACACATTGATGGGGCCCATGTCTGTTTTTAAAGCCTCATCTTAGTCCTTATCTCAACCAAGCCCCACAGGACTGGAATCCAAGATGAAGAAACTAAGTTATGAGGAATTTTTAGTTGATTCACCAAAGGCCATATGGTTAGTACCAAGATTTGGTGGTCAGTGCTGCTTCTATCACACCATGTGGTCTATAGGATCAGGGCTGCTATGGGTGGTTGTTCAGCCTGTGCATGCACAAAGGCACCCAGCTGATGGGTGACAGAGCAGCAGGAATCAGGAGTCCTTTTGTAAGTAACAAAAAAGTCTCAAATGTACTAGCTTTATTGTTGCTGTTGTTCAGTCACTAAATCATGTCTGACTCTTTGTGACCCCATGGATTGCAGCACGCCAGGCTTCCTGTCCTTCACTATCTCGTGAAGTTTGTTCAAACTCACATCCATTGAGTCGGTGATGCCATCTAACCATCTCATCCTATGCTGTTCCCTTTTCCTCCTGCCTTCTACCTTTCCCAACATCATGGTCTTTTCCAACAAGTCGGCTCCTCGGTGGCCAAAGTATTGGAACTTCAGCTTCAGCATCAGTCTTTCCAATGAATATTCAGGGTTAATTTCCTTTAGGATTGACTGATTTGATCTCCTTGCAGTCCAAGGGACTCTCAAGAGTCTTTTCCAGAACCACAGTTTAAAAGCATCAATTTTTCAGTGCACAGCCTTCTCCATGGTTCAACTCTCACATACATACATGACTACTAGAAAAACCATAGCTCTGACCATATAGACCTTTGTCGGCAAAGTGATGTCTATGCTTTTTAATACTCTGCCTAGGTTTGTTATAGCTTTCCTTCCAAGGAGCAAGCATCTTTTAATTTCATGGTTGTAGTCACTGTCTGCAGAGATTTTGGAGCCCAAGAAAATAAAATCTGTCACAGTTTCCAATTTTTCCCCTTTCTAGTAACCCTTAATAGACCAGAATTCTTATATTTTTATTTTGTAAAATTGGTGCCTCTAAGGCAGGTTCTAGGCATAAAGAGAATTGGATTTCTCAGCATCTTCCTGAGTGGTTATTCTGTTTCAGTCTTGCCTCTTCCAGTCTCAGAGCCACTGCATGTCACTTCAGCAAGATCTTTGCTTTAACAGCCTTATAGCCTTACAACTTAGAGACTGAGGTACAATGACCTAACAATATACTATATGTTTTTAAAGTATACAATGTGAAATGTTGACATACGTGTGCACCCATGAAACCACCCCACAAAGTGACCAACATGTCCACCCCTCCAAAACTTTCCACCTGGCCCTTTGTAAGCACTCCCATTCCTTCCTCCTAACCCAGGAAACCACCCATCAGCTTTCCATCCCCACAGGTCAGTTTACATTTTCTAGTATGGTATCCACGGAGTCACACAGTCTGTACTAATTGTTGTTTGGCTTCTTCACCAGCATGATTATTTCGGGCTTTATCCAGGTCCTTCCATGTATCAATGGGGGCTTCCCTGATGGCTCAAACAGCAAAGAATCTGCCTGCAATGCAGGTAACCCAAGTTCAGTCCCTGGGTTGGGAAGATCCCCTGGGGAAAGAAATGGCAACCCACTCCAATATTCTTGCCTGGAGACTTCCATGGACAGAGGAGTCTGGTGGGCTACAGTCCATACAGTCGAAAAGAGTCAGACACGACTGAGTGACTAACACTTACTTACTTCTATGTATCAATGGTTCATTCCTTTCTTACTACTAAGTAGTATTCCATCGTATGTATATGCCACAATTTGTTTATCCCTTCACCTGATGATGAACATTTGGATTGTTTTTAGTTCTATTTTAATGCATTAATTTATTTTAATTAATTAATTTTGGCCATTACAAACAAGGCTGCTAAAAATATTTCTACACAACTCTTTGCATGGACATAGGCATTTATTTTACTTGGGTATATCTCTAGATGAAATAAATGCCTATGGCCATAGAAAGATGAGAATCTGCCTGTGAATGCAAGAGGCACGGGTTTGATCCCTGGCTTGGAAAGATCCCCTGGAGAAGGAAATAGCAACCCACTCCGGTATTCTTATCTGGGATATCCATGGACAGAGGAGCCTGGCAGGCTACAGTCCATGGGGTTGCAGAAGAGTTAGACATGACTTGCAACTAAACAACACCAACAATATATCTAGAAGTAGAAAGCCTGGGTCTTATAAAGTGCTTGTTTAACAATTTAAGAAGGTGTCAAACTTTTTCTGGGTATTTGTGCCATTGTACGTCCCCACCAGCAGTGTGTCAGAGGTCTAGTTAATTTACATCTTAACCAACAATTCATAGAGTCAGTCTTTTTAAGTATAGATATACTAATAGGCCTACAAGAGTATCTCTCTGTGGTTTTAACATGCATTTCCATAGTGCATAATGATGTTGAGTATCTTGTCATGCATTTGCTTTTTTTGATAAACTGCATGTTCAAATCTTCTGCTCATTCAAGCAATACAGTTGTTTGTTTCCTTTTTGCTGAGCTTAAAGTGAAAGTGAAATGGCTCAGTCATGTCTGACTCTTTGTGACGCCATGGACTGTAACCTACCAGGCTTCTCAGTCCATGGGATTTTCCAGGCAAGAGTACCAGAGTGGGTTGCCATTTCCTTCTCCAGGGGATCTTCCCGACCCAGGGATTAAACCCAGGTCTCCCGCATTGCAGGCACACACTTTACCCTCTGAGCCACCAGGGAAGTCCATTGCTGAGCTTAGGGAGTTATTAATATATTGTGGATATCAGTGGATATCAGTTCTTTATCAGATTTATAAGCATTTTCTTCTGCTCTGTGACTTATCTCTTTATTTTTTAACAGAGTCCTTTGAACAATGTTTCTTAATTTCGATGCAGTCCAATATCAATTTTATATATGTGGTATTCTTTTGCTGTTGAATGTAAAAAAACTCTACCTAACCTGAGATAACAAAGATTTTCTCCTGTATTTTCTTCTAGAAATTTTGTAATTTTAGTTTTTATGGCTAAATCTCCAATCCGTTTTGACTTACTTTTTGTGGAAGTGGCAGGATTGGACTGGAATTATTTTTTGCATAAGAATATCCAATTGTTTTATCTCTGCTAGTTAAAAACATTATATTTTCTTTCCTGAATTACCTTTACACCTGTGTAAAAAAAAATCAATTGACCTTATCGATGTGAGTTTATTTCTGGACTCCTCTTCTTTTCTATTGATCTTATTGTCCATCTTGACACCAATATCATAGTATTGTAATTATTCTATTCTCTTCCATTGATCTATTTATCTATCTTCATGCCAATAACACACTATCTTAATTACTGCACTTTTATAATAAATATCAAAATAAGGTAGTGTGCAATCTTTCCTCCTATTTTTCAAAATTGTTTTATTTCCTTGGGTTCTTTATATTTCCAAGTGAATTTTAGCATCAGTTTGCCAAATTATACAAAAAGGATTCTGACTGGGAATCTGTTTTTTTTCCCACAGATTAATTTGGGGAAAATTTGATATATTTGCTATGCTGAGTCATCTGACTCATGAAACTGGTGAATTACTCCATTTATTTAGGTCTTTCATTTTTCTCAGCAACGTTTTATAGTTTGAAGTGTGAAATTCTTAATCATCTTTTCCAGATTTATCCCTAGGAATTTAACATTTTAATGCTATTGTAAATGGAATTTTTAAAAATATCAATAGTGAATCATTTATTAGTAGTACTTAGTAATAACAGATTTTTGCATATTGATTTTACATCCTACAACCTTCCTAAAGTAACTTATTAGTTCTTTTGAGTTTTGTTTTTTTTTTTTCTTTTTGTAAGATTTTCTACATAGATGATAATGTCATCAATGCTTCTTTTCCAATTGTAATGCCATTTTTTTCTTTTTCTTGCTTTACTGATTGATCTGGTTAGAACCTCCATGGACGATACTGAATAGAAGTGGTGAGTGAACATCCATATCTTGTTTCTAATCTTCAGGGGAACATATTCAGTCTTTTGTCATACCTATGAGGGTAGCTACACATTTTGGATAACCTTTATCAAGTAGAGGAATTCCTTTCAATGCTTAGTTTGCTGAATTGCCAATTACACATATATTAGACCACTTGAAGTTGTCCCAGCGTGCACAGATACTGTATATTGTTTCCAGTCTGTCTTCTTTCCAAATTTCATTGTATTTACTTTCTATTGTTACATCTTCAAATTCACTAATCTTTTCCTCTGCAATGTCTAATCTATTTTAATCCCAGAATGGGAAAGACTAGAGATTTCTTCAAGAAAATTAGAGATACCAAGGGAACATTTCATGCAAAGATGGGCTCGATAAAGGACAGAAATTGTAGGGCCCTAACAGAAGAAGGAGATATTAAGAAGAGATGGCAAGAATACACAGAAGAACTGTACAAAAAAAGATCTTCATGACCCAGATAATGACGATGGTGTGATCATCCACCCAGAGCCAGATATCCTGGAATGTGAAGTCAAGTGGGCCTTAGGAAGCATCACTATGAACAAAGCTAGTAGAGGTGATGGAATTCCAGTTGAGCTATTTCAAATCCTGAAAGATGACGCTGCGAAAGTGCTGCACTCAATATGCCAGCAAATTTGGAAAACTCAGCAGGCCACAGGACTGGAAAAAGTCAGTTTTCATTCCAATCCCAAAGAAAGGCAATGCCAAAGAATGCTCAAACTACCGCACAATTGCATTCATCTCACACGCTAGTAAAGTGATGCTTAAAATTCTCCAAGCCAGGCTTTAGCAATACGTGAACCATGAACTTCCAGATGTTCAAGCTGGTTTTAGAAAAGGCAGAGGAACCAGAGATCAAATTGCCAACATCTGCTGGATCATCGAAAAAGCAAGAGAATTCCAGAAAAACATCTGTTTCTGCCTTATTGACTATGCCAAAGCCTTTGACTGTGTGGATCACAATAAACTGTGGAAAATTCTGAAAGAGATGGGAATACCAGACCACCTGACCTGCCTCTTGAGAAACCTATATGCAAGTCAGGAAGCAAGAGTTAGAACTGGACATGGAACAACAGGCTGGTCCCAAATAGGAAAAGGAGTATGTCAAGGCTGTATATTGTCACCCTGCTTATTTAACTTATATGCAGAGTACATCATGTGAAATACTGGGCTGGAGGAAGCACAAACTGGAATCAAGATTGCCGGGAGAAATATCAATAACCTCAGATATGCAGATGACACCACCCTTATGGCAGAAAATGAAGAAGAACTAAAGAGCCTCTTAATGAAAGTGAAAGAGGAGAGTGAAAAAGTTGGCTTAAAGCTCAACATTCAGAAAACGAAGATCATGGCATCTGGTCCCATCACTTCATGGCAAATAGATGGGGAAACAGTGGAAACAATGGCTGACTTTATTTTGGGGGGCTCCAAAATCACAGCAGATGGTGACTGCAGCCATGAAATTAAAAGACGCTTACTCCTTGGAAGGAAAGTTATGACCAACCTAGAGAGCATATTGAAAAGCAGAGACATTACTTTGCCAACAAAGGTCTGTCTAGTCAAGAGTATGGTTTTTCCAGTGGTCATGTATGGATGTAAGAATTGGACTATAAAGAAAGCTGAGTGCTGAAGAATTGATGCTTTTGATCTGTGGTGTTGGAGAACACTCTTGGGAGTCCCTTGGACTGCTAGGAGATCCAGCCAGTCCATTCTAAAGGAGATCAGACCTGGGTGTTCATTGGAAGGACTGATGTTACAGCTGAAACTCCAATACTTTGGCCACCCGATGCGAAGAGCTGACTCATTTGAAAAGACCCTGATGCTTCTGGGAAAGATTGAGGGCAGGAGAAGAAGGGGGACGACAGAGGACGAGATGGTTGGATGGCATCACTGACTCGATGGACATGAGTTTGGGTGGACTCCAGGAGTTGGTGATGGACAGGGAGGCCTGGCGTGCTGCGGTTCTTGGGGTCACAAAGAGTCAGACACGACTGAGTGACTAAACTGAACTGAACTGAACTGGACTAGGTTTCTAGTCTTAAATTCTGTAATCTTCATAGAATTTCAGTTTGTATATCTTCTTTTTTAAAAAAACATTTATTTGTTTGGCTGCACTGGGTCTTAGTTGTGGCACATGGGATCTTTAGTTAAGTCATGCAAACTCTTAGTTGTGGTATGTGGGATCTAGTGCCCTGACCTGGCATTGAACCCAGGCTCCTTGCATTGGGAGCATGGAGTCTCAGCCACTGGACCACCAGAGAAGTCCCTGTATCTTATATTTTCCAAGTCTCTGCTAATTATGCATGATATTTCCTTCAATTTCTTGAACGTATTGAAAACAGATATAATAACTATTAAAGATCTTTAGTAATTCTAACATCTATGTCATTTCCATAGATGTCTATGTGTCAATTTCCATGATCTTATTTCTTCCTTTGATTATGGGTAAAAATTTTCTGTTGCTCTGCATGCCTCGTAATCTAGATTGGATACCAGACACTGTGAATTTTACCCTGTGGGGTGCTGTCTATTTTCTTATTCCTAGAACTATTCTTGAACCCTATTATGGAGCATAGTTAAATTACCTGAAAATGGTTCAGTCTTTTCAAGTTTGCTTTTAAGGTTTGTTAGGCAGAAACAGGGGTTTCCCTGGTGGCTCAGTGGCAAAGATTCTGTCTGCAGTGCAGGAGCCGCAGGAGACAGGAGTTTGTTCCCTGGGTTGGGAAGAACCCCTGGAGGAGGGCATGGCAACCCAGTCCAGTATTCTTGCCTGGAAATTCCCATGGACAGAGGGGCCTCGTGGGCTACAGTCCATGGGGTTGCAAAGAGTTGGACATGACTGAGAGACTTAACACACACACACATAGGCAGAACCAGAGAGAATGGAGCCCAGGTCTAATTTCACCTCATCACCAAGGCAAACACTTTTGGAACCTCCGCTCACAGCTCCATTGATTACGCCTCTTTTGCTCTGGTCTTGTGTGATCTCTGGAAAATGGTTAGTTTCATCTCTTGGGTGCTTCTTCCCCCAGCCTCAGGAGTTTCCACATACACATTTGCTAATAGGCTGCCAGAGGAAGCCCCAGGGAATATCCTCAGGATACTTCTGGAGACTTTCGTCATATGACTCCCTCCTCTCCCAGAGGAGGGAGCCAACTCCAGCCACCTTGGTCTCCCCAGACCCTCAGCTCTGTCTCATCAACTCAGGGAGACCACTGGGATCTGCCTGGGTTTCCCTCCCTGGCCCCGCCTTGGAAACCCTCCTATAGGGCTGGGGGAGTTAGACAGCCCCTGGCTTATATCTCATCTCTCAAGGATCACTGTCCTTTCCTACTTGATGTCCAATGTCTTTCAAACTCTTGTTTCATATGCACTACCTTTGTTACCAGCTATTTTAGATAAGAGGGCAAATATGGCCCTTGTTACTCCATCTTGTCTGCCCTGTTTTTAAAACTATTGCCTTAAATCAAAAGTCACCAGGTTCAGATGCCTCTTTTTTAGAACCTCTTCCCTGTCTAATTTAGCAATTAGTCTAAGCAAGCAGCCAGGGTCTGTGATTAAGAGCAGAAACACTGAGGTTGCACAGCCTAAAGTTTGATATTATTTCATTCTTAATGGTTTGACCTTGAGCAAGTTACTCACTCTCTTCAAGCCCCAGTCTCCTCCTTCATAGTCAGGGAAAGTACCATGAGGGTTACTTTTATGTGTCAGCCTGGCTACGGTGCTCAGGTGTTTGGTCAAACATTAGTCTAGATGTTGCTGTGAGGATATTTTGGAATATGATTAACACTTACAATCAGTTGACTTGAAAGGAAGATTACCCTTGATAATGTGGGTGGGCCTCATCCAATCAGTTGAAGCAAACGTCGAGGTTTCTGGAAGAAGAAGAAATTTGCCTCAAGACCCTAACCCACAAATATTTCCAGGATTTCTGTTCTTCTAGCCTGCCCTGTGGATTTTGGACTCAAGATTGCAAAGTAACTATTGCTTGAGCTTCCAGCCTAACCTACCAGCTTCCCAGTAAATGTCGTATTTACTCATCTCTACAACCATGAGCCCATTCCTTCAATGAATCTCTCTAAGCAAGACACTTGTTGTTGATCAATTATTTTGTTCTCTGTATCTTTCCCATATTCCCCCATCATGTAATTGTGTTTTTGTTTGTATATTTATATTTATTTGGCTGTGCCGGATATTAGCTGTGGCATGCAGGATCTTTCGGAGAAGGCAATGGCACCCCACTCCAGTACTCTTGCCTGGAAAATCCCACGGACGGAGGAGCCTAGTAGGCTGCAGTCCATGAGGTCGCTAAGAGTCAGACACGACTGAGCGACTTCACTTTCACTTTTCACTTTCATGCATTGGAAAAGTAAATTGCAACCCACTCCAGTGTTCTTGCCTGGAGAATCCCAGGGACGGTGGAGCCTGATGGGCTGCCATCTATGGGGTCGCACAGAGTCCGACACGACTGAAGCTACTTAGCAGCAGCAGCAGGAGGAGGAGGATCTTTAGTAGAGGCATGCAAACTCTTAGTTGTGGCATGTGGGATCTACTTGTCCAACCAGGGATTGAATCTGGACCCCCTGCATTAGAAGCATGGAGTCTTAGCTAGTTGACCACCAGGAAAGTTTCCCCGTGTATTTGTTTTTAAAGTACACATTGCCCACAGCTCAGCTATGTGTGTGATTTCACTTTATCATCACAGAGGGCTATCTGCCATAAGCTGCGATGCATAAGGCAATATAAGTAGTCATGTATGGATGTGAGAGTTGGTCCATAAAGAAAGCTGAGTGCCAAAGAACTGATGCTTTTGAACTGTGTTGCTGGAGAAGACTCTTGAGAGTCCCTTGGACAGCAAGGAGATCAAATCAGTCAATCCTAAAGGAAATTAGCTCTGAATATTCATTGCAAGGACTGGTGCTGAAGCTGAAGTTCCAAAACTTTGGTCACCTGATGAGAAGAGCTGACTCACTGGAAAAGACCCTGATGTGGGGAAGGATTGAGGGCAAGAGGAGAAGGGGGCGACAGAGGACGAGATGGTTGGATGGTATCATTGACTCAACAGACATGTGTTTGAGAAAACTCCGGGAGATCGTGAAGGACAGGGAAGCCTGGGGTGTTGCAGTTCATGGGGTTGTGAAGAGTCGGACATGACTTAGAGACTGAACAACATAATAAGGCAACATTTCAGAATGAAGTAAATCTTCTCTGAAAGTACATCAATTCAGATATTAAACAAATACATAGATGCAGGTTCAGCAGTGGAGGCCTGTTGGGCAAGAGCCTGACACTGTTTTCCTCCCAAGTTTTTGCCCTGAATTCCTGTGAAGTGCTCCCCTAAAATTCCCTTCCATTCCACTTCCTCCCTTCACAGAGACAGCCACTGGGGCCATGACAAACTCAAGAGTCAGACTCAGGAAACTGAAGTTAGAAGAACCCAGGCATTGTCCGAGTGAGGCTGGACTCGTAACCTGAAGGAAAGCTCAAACTCCCAATCTTTATACTGAAAAATCCAGGGCACTCGATAAACATCAGCTTGATGCACACTTAGCAAAGTGGGATGAAACTGACTTTCTACTGTGGGCCCTGGAGGATTCAGAGACTAAGAGGCATCTTTTAAACTAGGAGAATATCCTTTTGCTGAAAATATTTGAGTATTTCTTCCTCTTACAGTACCATTTACACCAGCGGTCCCCAAACTCTGTGATCTAATGCCTGATGATCTGAGGTGGAGCTGATGTAATAATAAAAGAAATAAAGTGCACAATAAATGAAATACTCTTGAACCATCCCAAAACCATCCCCCTTCCATGGAAAAATTATCTTCCAGGAAACCAATCCCTGGTGCAAATAAGGCTGGGGACGGCTGATACACCATCATCATAGCATTAAGACCTGGTATTTCTGGCAATGTGTTTTCACTATTACACATCTATACAGAGTTCAAATGGGATTTGAAATCAGGCAGAACATCTGTGCAGACCTTCACTCTATCAACCTCTTTGCTCGGGTCCATGTATGTATTAACAGTTATAGAAAAAGTAACAAATAATGGATGAGCTCTTTCCACTTCACATAGACAGAGAGATTTAAGCAACAGAAGAAAAGACAATCGTATTTATCTAAGTACCCACATATAATATGTGGCAAAGAGGACTAAATGGAGAATAATAATAGGAACACATGAGATATTTTAATTTATCCAGTGTTCTTTTTCTTTTTGCAGTGGACTTAGGAAACTGAAATGTGTAAGCAGATGGAGTTTTCAGTCCTATGATATTTGGACATGTAATGATTTTAGTCAGATAAAAATTTAAATTTCTTGTTTTGGAAAGAGATAAGACAATGGGATAAAGAGAAGAGACACTCCTGTCCTCTGAGGATGAATTTTAAAATGGTGCTTGATTTGCTCATTGAACCTTCAGGATTTGATTCATGTTATGGAACTGGCACAAATAAACACTAAATGAGGTATTTTCGAATAAATGTAACGTTGAAAGCTCTGGTCGAAGGAACTATACTGTAAATCATTTCGTAAATCTCCTTTCTCTGAAACTCTGGACTTTATGCTTTTATTGGTTTTTTCTTGCCAGTTTTTAGTCTCCTTCATTGAGTCATTATGACTGTTCAAAAGAAAGCCAGAATTCATGCAAAAGCATATAAAAGAAGACTCGATTAGTTTTGAAATTATAGACACTCCAGGAAACAGTGAAGTTAGCACACCTGTATAAAACACACTTGGAGCACTTTCATATTTAATGAAAAATATATTCCACCGAGTGTTAACCCTGAACAACATGACCTAGAAACCCATTAATAGTTTTGCAGCTTATTGAAAGACTGAGATTTTACTATTCCCACTCTAGCTGAGCATTATATGAAAATGCTTATAAATCTCAACAACTCACCCTGAAGTTTGCCAAATTACTCCCCCCTCCCCATCAGTGGAATGTACCATCACACGGAAATATAAAAATTTCAGCAATATCTACAGAGACACTCCAAATTACTCAGGCATTAAATCATCTAATATGAGATGGATCTATGACCATGATGGGAAGAGTCCCTGAAGAGGACAAAATATTTGTTTAAAGGGCCAGTGGATCATGGGACACATTGTGGGTTTGTAATATGTTCAGTAAATCGTTATGTTCCCACTTCAGGGAGAAAGAAGTCCACTACTTCCTCTGAACTGAATTTTGGTTGTTAACAAAACCAAGTATTATCCTATATGAAGAAATAAGCTCACAAATAGTGATACAGACTGTGGGTTTCTCCCTCCTCCCTGTGAAACTTCTCTGGAATTTCCTGCCTCTCTTTCATGCAAGAGATTTCTTTTTTCCATCCTTCTAAGGCTGATTGGCTTGTATCATTATGAAACAAGGATTTTTCTTTCAAAATATCAGATTGAAAAATTCTCAGCCTGGCGTTGTCTCATAAAGATTATGCTCTGATTAAAACCAGACCTGGCTTGTAGATCTGCTTTCATTTTTTCTCCCCTGAAACACAAACAAGAGAAATTTTAATAAAAACATTCCACTTCCCACCAGAGACGCTGGGAATGGTAATCCAGGTATTACCCTATCTGCAAATATGCATCCAACACGCAGGGCCTGCATGGAAGTATTTTAAAGGCTTAACCCAAGATTTTCATATTAAGAATGGAATGTAGTATCTTTTGATTCCTTAAATCCCCAATTTTGAAGAAAGGCACCTTTTAAAATGATCTGAGTGATGGCCTGGGACTGTTAACAGGTATTCTTAACAATATAATGAACTCACCTGTATCCTTTTCCCAGTGCTTTTTAAAAGTGAGGAGACAGAACCCAAAGATGCCTGAGAAAAGATGTTCACTGCAGCGTTGTTTATAACAGCTGCCAGCTGCATGTAGTCTGCTGCTGCTGCTGTTGATTCAGTCGTGTCCGACTCTGTGCAACCCCATAGACGGCAGCCCACCAGGCTCCCCCGTCCCTGGGATTCTCCAGGCAAGAACACTGGAGTGGGTTGCCATTTCCTTCTCTAATGCATGAAAGTGAAAAGTCAAAGTGAAGTCACTCAGTCGTGTCCGACTCTTCGAAACCCCATGGACTGCAGCCTACCAGGCTCCTCCGTCCATGGGATTTTCCAGGCAAGAGTACTGGAGTGGGGTGCCATCGCCTTCTCCACATGTAGTCTGACTGCCTATCAAAGCTGACTTGGGGAGGGATGCTAATGGAGGGGCTAAGAGCAGAAGCACTGGAGACCAGCTCTGCCTGCTTATGGATTCTGGTGCCACTATTTACTAATCCTGTGACCTTGGACAAGTTACTTAAACCTTAGTTTTCTCCTCTGTAAAACTGGGATAATAACAGTAGCTAATTCTTAAGGTTGAAGTGAAGCCTGAGATAATAGTTGCTAGTATCTGTAGTATCTACAACAGTGTGTGGTACATCATAGGTTCTCAATAAATACATATTGAATAAATACAAAGAGGTTGCAAGAGTGCCCAGTGAATAGTGGGCAATCAACTGGTGGCTATTAGGTGGTATGTCCATACAATGGCATAGTAAGCAGTAATTTAAAAACATTACGTATCACTATGTAAAAATAAATTTTAATATTTAAAATATGATATAAAAAAAGAAGTATTGCTCAGTGGTAAAGAATCTGCCTGCTGATGCAGGAGATGCAGTTTCGACCTCTAGATGGGGAAGAGCCCCTAGAGAAGGAAATGGCAACCCACTCCAGTATTCTTGCCTGGGAAATCCCATGGATAGAGGAGACTGGTGGACTACAGTCCATGGAGTCTCAAAGAGTCGGACACAACTTAGAGACTAAATAACAAATAGGATGCTACACTTTCTCTAAGAAAATGGCCAACATGTATATGTGGGCTTTGCTGGTGGCTCAGATGGTAAAGAACCTGCACATCAGTTCAGTTCAGTTCACTCAGTCATGTCCGACTCTTTGCGAGCCTGTGGACTGCAGCACGTCAGGCCTCCCTGTCCATCACCAACTCCCAGAATTTACCCAAACTCATGTCCCTTGAGTCGATGATGCCATCCAACCGTCTCATCCTCGGTCGTCCCCTTCTCCTCCCACCTTCAATCTTGATCAGCATCAGGGTCTTTTCCAATGAGTCAGCTCTTCATAATCCGGTGGCCAAAGGATTGGAGTTTCAGCTTCAACATCAGTCCTTCCAGTGAACACTCAGAACTGATTTCCTTTAGGATGGACTGGTTGGATCTCCTTGCAGTCCAAGGGACTCTCAAAAGTCTTCTCCAACGCCACAGTTCAAAAGCATCAATTCTGTGGCGCTCAGCTTTTTTTATAGTCCAACTTGCATATCCATACATGACTACTGGAAAAACCATAACCTTTACTAAATGGGCTTTTGTTGGCAAAGTAATGTCTCTGCTTTTTAATATGCTATCTAGGTTGGTCATAACTTTCCTTCCAAGGAGTAAGCGTCTTTTAATTTCATGTGCACATTCACACACAGGACCATCTCTGGAAGCATCTTCAGGTATGGGGATATTGATCTTCCTTTGCACCCTGTTTTTGGATTGGTGGACTAGCCTAGGTGACTTTTCTGGGAAGCAGATTTTGAGCTGAGACTCTTGTGTACAGAACATCTATTTGGAAGCATGCCTGTGGAAGGGAGCAAGGGAAGCAGAACTGGAAAGAGGCAGAAGTCCGTCTGTGACAGAGTCCCAGCAAAGCCAATCCTGAAGGGTGGAGGCAGTCGGAAGCTGGATGGCCCCTCAGAGCTGCCCCAAGATGGGAGGAGGGGCCAGGCCATCATACCACCATCCATCAGGTACCAGACGCTGGCTGGTCCTTGAAGGAAGTGGACCTGCAGTGAGGCAGTTTTCTTCAGCAGAGGCAATCCCTGAGGAAAGGGATGGTAAGGGACTTCTGGCACATTGTCAGCAGCTGGGGGAGAAGTTTCTCCCTCTTGAAGGCGGGATCAGACAGCACAGAACAGTATCCACAACACTAGCTGTTCCTTCAATAAGTGAATGACATAGAGGGCAGGGATTTAATTTCCAGTCACAATAGTTTGTGGTGACTTACGGGGTGCCCGAGGGCTATTGTACTTCATACTCCGCACCACCCTGCCAAAAGTACCAGAAGTTTTAACA
This sequence comes from Bos indicus, assembly GCF_029378745.1. NCBI lineage: Eukaryota > Metazoa > Chordata > Mammalia > Artiodactyla > Bovidae > Bos > Bos indicus. Next base: position 34,156,240 of record NC_091772.1, on the reverse strand, counting down.
GTTGAATGAAGGATGGTCTAAGAGGTGCTTCTGGGAGAAATCTGTGTGTACTCACTGCCTTAAGAGGTTACTCAATAATTGTTTATTATAGACCAATAATTCAGACACACGTGAATTAACTAGGGGAGAATAAGACACTGAAACTGTCCAGTTTTTCTATCTTAGCCCTTGTTAATATCAGCATGATGGACCTCCCTGGCTGTCCAGTGGGTAAGACGCTGCACTCCCAATGTAGGGGGCACAGGTTTGATCCCTGGTTGGGGAACTAAGATCCTGCATGCTGCACAGAATGGCCAAAATAAATAAATATCAGCATGAGTTTGGCATAGAGTCTCTGGACGGCCAAAGGAGCATGAATATAGAGCAGTGTTCACCAAAATGGTATGTAGGTATTCCAGGGGGTGCAAAAGACCCTGGCCTTCTCTTTAAGTAGGAACATTCGTTATGGAGAGGAAATTTGAGAAGTTTCACAGATACATACTTTTGTCTTTAAAAAAGGAAAAGCAAGGAAGAAAAAAAGATTTCCCCAATATTTAATAAACAGAGATTGGCCCCTGTTCAGTTCACGAGCTAGACTGCCTCATTTCCAGCCCATTAGAAAACAGAGCCCTAACTCCACAGTAGGAAAGATAAGGACAAAGCTGCTCTTGCTTTCAGCATCTTATAACACTTGCAGTGGACTCCTCAATGAACTGGAATACTAAATAATATCATTTAGTTTTAACTAAACAAATCTTCACAAAATTATGATATGGCATTGGCTGCTGACTGTTTTGGTGACATGGTACCCTGGATGGTATCCTGGAGCAGAAAAAGGGCACTGATAGAAGAACCTGAGAAATTAAAATAAAGTCTGTGGTTGATAATACTTCATTAATGCTAATGTTTTAGTTTTGATGAATTTACTCTTTATATTAGATGTTCACACTAAGGGAAGCTGCATGAAGGGTAATGGGAATTCTTCATTCTATATCTTAGTGATGCTTCTGTAACTCTAAAATTCTGTTAAAAAGTTCTTACACAAAAGCTATTTGAAGTATAGTTTTTACATCTATTATTGTTAACAGTAAACATTCACCTAAATGGACAGCATTCCTTAATGCAGGAGACCTGGGTTCTATTCCTTGGTCAGGAAGATCCCCTGGAGAAGGGAATGGCAACCCATTCTATTATTCTTGCCTGGAGAATTCCATGGATAGAGGAGCCTGGAGGGCTACAGTCCATGGGGTCGCAGAGTCGTACACGACTGAGCGACTAACACTTACTATAGTAGAAGATAATAAAAACAAAATTATCATGTTTAGCAAACTATCTGAAATGAATATGTCAGAATATATTAAAAACAACAACAACAAAAAAAACAACCAAGCTTCTGGTTTTGTTTGAAGTATAGAATTGTGTGATTCTCCATCCAGGGTTTTTAAATAATGTCCTGAATTTTTATACATATTTAGAAGCCACTTTTGAGATTTCTTACCTAATAGCAAATACACTATTGGAGAAACTGCAATAGAGAAATAATTTACATAAAGCAATGATGAAAAATGTAAACATTCTCTTTAGTTGGAAAACCCTTTAGAAGATACAAGCAAAGTGTTAGGAAGAAAATTACAAACAGTGGGCTGACTGCTGAAAGAATGAAGGTGGAGAGACTTCTAACATGAGTCCATAAGTGAGCTGCTGGCTTGCTTCTAATCAAAATGTTTAAATCTTATTTCAACTTTTTTCCTTTTAAAATTTTGTTTTAGTATTAGAAGTATATTCATAACGTGTTCATACTAACATATAACATAATATATAAATATAGATATTAATACTAAATATTTTTAAAGCACAAATACTGGAAGAACATGCTCAAAAGGGTTTTACCAGTAGGAGTGCATGATTTACAGTCTTGTTTAGAGGATAGCTAATCAGAAACAACAAAGAAAACGGGTTGGTTTAGTTCCCTAAAACAATTTATTAGGGGAAAACAATGTTCCCCATCATATACATAACATATCAATTCTAGGTGTGCCTTGGTCCTCTTGTGCCAAGTAAGCAAAATTAGAATGCTAATTACCTAAGTGTTTTTACAGTTGTTTGGCTAATGTCATCTGTTTGCCTTTGGTTAAAAGTCACATGTGAGGAGTACAGTCCCAGAGACTGTGATTCCAAAGGAGAACAAGCATCAGCCCAGGAAATATGGATGGTTAGTACCCTGAACTGTTAAGAAGTAACTGCTCACCTGTGGAGATGAAGACAGTAAGATCTGAGAGTTAAATGGCTTGCTGGTGCTATGTAGGTGGGTCCCTAAACAGAGCCCAGACTGGGACCGTCCAGACTCATCTTCTCCCCATCCAGGGCACCTCTTTGGTTACGCCCTGCATCTGAAGCAACAATCCGGTGTAGGCCCAGTTTTGTATTTCCAGGTTGGAGGAAAGTAATGGATTCAAAGCTTCAGCTAGAAATCACTCTTCACTTGCAAAGAAAATCCTTTGAATTTTCTGGTGAGACTCATGGCCACAGGCTTTATAGAGCTAAAGACAAAAGGTCATTGTTGGGTTTGCTGGCGTCACCATGTTGCTAGGAGAGCGTCTGTGATGGAATGTCCCAGGCAACAGGAGCCGGGATCCTCCACACAGCCCTGCCATGAGCAAAGGACACGGCCTCTGTGCACAGGAAGGAGAGATCAGGCACCGGCACCCCAAGGGCAAGGCCAGAGCACCCAGTCCTCCTGGACTTCGTGGGAGAGGACTGAAGACCAACACAAAAGTCCTCATTCTACATCGTTTCTTAATGATTTTAAGAAATAAACATATGTTAAAATTTCAATTTTTATTTTGCTTCATGGTACCCAAACCTGCTCACTTCTTCTGGACAACAAGTTATAACAAACAGCAGTAAAATGAGCCTGAAATGGATATGAACTCATTTTGCTGGGAATAGGCAATGACCTGGCCCCACGTTTGACTTGCCAGCCCTGGGAACTCTCCAAGCATGTGGTATAAGGATGGGGTATTGGCCCAACCGCCTCACAGGTCAGGTCAGAGAGCACAGGAGGACGAGGAGGATGCAGATGAAGGGAACAGATGCTCTGCAGGGAACAGGGTGCTAAACGCTGTGCTGAAATGCTCAGCACAGATCCATCTCTTTCAAGAACCAGGATTCCAACTGCCATACGCTTTCTTCCCTTTGTTATTTACATCCTAGAAAATACGCCTCTAAGGGTAATGTGTGCTCATATATATGTATGTATTTTCAGAGTGAGAGAAAACAGAAAGCATAAAAGGAGATTTTTGACTCACTAGCTAACATTTTTGAAATGTTTGAAAACTGCTTTTGGGAAAGCAATATAGCTTTTGCTTAGAAATAGAAATACAGCACATTTTCATTTAAAAATATCCCTGCATTTTTTTTTGGGGGGGGCGGGTACGGGGAAAGTGTTTCATAAACCTCTTAAAACTGAGCATGGTTGTCAATTCTGAAGTCTTCCTGCTAAGCATTAATGGGAGGTTATGTCACCTGTGACCAGGGCTAAGGGCATAGCCCCGGGCTCCCACCCCTGCTTCTGAGTCCCCTGCCTAGGGTCAGAATAGGGGAAGCGTATGATGCTGGCTGAGGTAGACTCTAACCTTGGGTAAAAATGGGAGAGAGAAAAAAAGAAGCCAGGGAGGATTCTGGGAGGTTAGATTGACGGGGAAATCTTCTACTTCAAAAGCTCAGAGGGCCCTACAGGACTCAGGCTGGCCCAGCACCGGGGACGGATTAGGGTCTCCAGCCCTCTATGCCGGCTGCCACTCCTGCAGGTAGTGATGCTCTGGCTAAAAAGTTGAGTGGGTGGAAATGCCTCTGGCAGAACCTGGACCCATCCTCCACAAAAGCTACTCACTAGGATGATCTGCTCTTGTGTAGACTATCTACATGTCATGGCTGCCACAGGGAATGGGCACATTTACACCATTGCTGGGACCATGCTGTGGGGTGGTGAGGGATGCTCCGGGTACCCAGGTGCCCAAGGCCCTAGGGGATCAGTTTATTGATACACTGACAACTGGCACAGAGGTTGGGAAGCTCTAGTTCACAGTGCAGCCCCATCTCTGAGGATGAAAGCCTTTGTCCCTCATTGAAGGATAGGGAAGGGCAGGTATCTTTGGGGTGGCCCTGAGGTCATGGTGTCAATGTCTCTTCCTGCGGTGGGAAAGCAGAGGTGGTGCGAGGCCTGAAGAAGAAGACGGTGGTTCTGTGAGGGCCTGGGAATCTCTGGCAGGTGCCTCAAGTGGAAGGGGGCACTTCAGTGCCTGCCCTGTGCCAGGCGAGATGTGAAGGGTTGCTCCCAGAACCCTTAGCTCCTAAACTCTGCACCTTCCCTCCCCCTGTGAGGGGAGAGGGCTATGGGCAGAGCCTGGATCCTAGAACTGGGATCTGGAAAAAGTGGGTTGGGAGTTTCTGCCTCTCCTGTGGTCATGCCTACAGCCATCCTCTGCTCTCTGAGGACGATGCCCCAGGCGAGGAGCGTGATGGGGTTTGTGTTTGATAAGGAGGAAGTGAAGGAATATCAGTGGGCCCATCCATAGAGGGAGAACGCAGCAAATACTTCATAAGGGAGGTTATCTCCTTTCCTAGTGTATGATTTTCTAACTTAATAAAACATTTTTTTTCTGTACTCCCGGTTTTCCAATCCTGAACTCTTATTTTGTTTCTCTGGGATCTCACCCTGACTTATGACTAATACACCATCCATGAGCTAACAGTTTGCAAATGGATGTATTCAGCCAAGTTTCTTCTCCTGAATTTCAGAAGTGTACCTAATTCCCTACTGGTCATTATACTTAGATGCCTAGTGGGTACCTGAGACTTCCCCGTGTGTAGTTTGGCAAAGAGGAAGTCATTCCATTCACATACTGCAAGTAATCTCCTGTTTACCAAAACCTTTGGAATTAAGAGCGTTTCGTGCTCGTAGCTCAAAGAATCAAGGAACATGGTTTTCATTTACCATTGTTTTAATAATTTCTGCCAGACTAAACAATAAAATTCTATTCTTGTTTCCAGAGTTTTACCAATGTGAACCATACTTTACTAGACAGTTTTAATACTAACTGAGTCTCCAAATAATGGTGTGGGCGGTCATGACCATGTGTCATAGCTGCAGACAGACAACTTAAGCCAGAAGACGGCTTGCAACGTTTTTCTGAAGTCTTCAGAAACACCTTCTTTCCAGTTCGGCTCAGGTGATCTTTTGTTGTTGTTTAGTAGCTAAGCTGTGTCCAACTCTTTCACGACCCCATGGATTGTAGCCCATCAGGCTCCTCTGTCCATGGAATTTCCCAAGCAAGAATGCTGGAGTGAGTTGCCATTCTGTGATCTTTGGCATCGGGTAATTTTTCTCACCTCCTAACTTTGTCCCTATCATTTATTTTACCTTTTTTTTAAAAATTGAAATGTAGTTGATTAACAATGTTGTGTTAGTCCCAGGTATATACTAAAATGATTCAGTTTTAGATCCTCTTCCATTATGGGTTATTAAAATATATTGAATATAGTTCCCTATGCTATACAGTAGGTTTTCTATTTTATATATGGTAATGCATACCTGTTTAATCCCAAACTTCTAGATACCCCACGACTCTGCCCTTTCCCCTTTGGTAACTGTAAGTTTGTTTTCTATGTCTGTGAGTCTATTTTCTATTTTGTAAATAAGTTCATTTATATCATTTTTTTCGATTCCCCATATAAGTGCTATAATATGTCATTTGCCCCTACCATTTCTAATAAAACTTGAATTTCTTTCAGATTTCATGACCAACAAGATCATACCAGGTTTGGGATGTAGCTGAATGGGGATCATCAGAAAGATCCATTAGCAGAGGTTCAGTTAGCAGATCCTACAGTTCCTAGGATCCAGAGCCGCTGGGAACAGGTAGGGACCAGGGCTCCAGGTGGGAGAAGCAGAGCCCAGGAACCTTGGCATCAGGCCTGGGAAGCAAGACCCCGAGGCCAGGAAGTTGCAAAGTGAAGATGCAGCTGAGTAGAAACCAAAGGGCATGAGAGGCAGGGCTGGGAAAAGCCTGGGGTGCCTGCAAATGGGTGGAGCTGGAGACTAAGCTTGTTGCCACTACACCTCTCCCTTTGCAGCTTAATCGAGTCTCACCTTGGAGGCTGGCTGGTCCCAGAGCTCAGCCAGCCCCATAGCCCAAGCAACATGTGGATGACACACGTGGCAGTGGTTCAGAGGGAGGCATGAGGCAGTTCTTGGTGATGGCTGTGAGCATCCTCATTACCCCCCAGTGCTTATAACAGACGTATGACATAGAAGTGCTGCTGCTACTGCTAAGTTGCTTCAGTCGTGTCCGACTCTGTGCGACCCCCCATAGATGGCAGCCCACCAGGCTCCTCTGTCCATGGGATTCTCCAGGCAAGAACGCTGGAGTGGGTTGCCATTTCCTCCTCCGATGCATGAAAGTGAAAAGTCAAAGTGAAGTCGCTCAGTCGTGTCCGACTCTTAGCAACCCCATGGACTTCAGCCCACCAGGCTCCTCTGTCCATGGGATTTTCCAGGCAAGAGTACTGGAGTGGGGTGCCATTGCCTTCTCCATGACATAGAAGTAGGAACGCCCATATCAGATGCAGTGACGTATGACGTAACTGGGGACACCCGTATCACAGACGCAGTGACGTATGACATAACTGTAGGGTCACTCGTATCACAGACGTAGTGACGTATGACGTAGATGTAGGGACACCTGTATCATAGATGCCGTGAGGTATGAGGTAGATGCAAGGATGCCCGAGTCACAGACGTAGTGACGTATGACGTAACTGTGCGGACGCCCGTATCACAGAAGCAGTGACGTATGAGGTAGCTGTGGGTATGCCTGTGTTATAGACACAGTGATGTATGATGTAGACCTAGGGATGCCTGTGTCACAGATGTAGTGAGGTATGAGGTAGATGCAGGGATGCCCGTGTCACAGACGTAGTGAAATATGACGTAACTGTGGGGACGCCCGTATCACAGATGTAGTGACGTATGATGTAGCTGTGGGGACGCCCGTATCACAGATGTAGTGACGTATGATGTAGCTGTTGGGACGCCCTAACACAGACGTAGTGCCCTGTGATGTAGCTGTGGTGACTCCCGTAACACAGACGTAGTGATATGTGACGTAGGTGTGGGGACATCTGTAACAGACGTAGCAAGGTAGTAACGTAGACATAAGGACACCTGTGTCACCACATGCGAAGAATTCTAAGTGAACCAAGATGAAGAAGGAAAGTCACACATAACTGGCACAGGTAAGGAGGAAGTAACACTCCATCGGGTGATGGGGAAGCAGTGGTATAGCAGGTGACCTTCAGGGAGAGATGGAAATAAACTTCAGAGCAGGAAAGCAGGAAGGAATGGTTTTTGGAAGGCATGCTGCGATGAAAAGGTGTTGGTGGCTGAAGAGAACTGGTGTTGGGTGTCAGCCCCACAGGACTCACGTGGTGGCCCGAGGGCTGAGCTGGGGGTGGAGGACGACCATTCTGTCCTCACCCGCAACTCCTTCCAGGCTCAGAGGTGAGGAGCTCCAAATGAGAAAACTGGGAAGAAGGAAACAGAAATGCAGCGCGTGACGGGATGGCGGTTGGGTCCATCCACCAAATGCCATGGTGCCCCTGTGCACCCAGCACTGCACCAAGTCCAAGGCCCTGACAGGTAAGGATGGGCCTTACTCTCAAGGAGCTGATGCAGACATATATGGGAGGGGATTCAGACAGAGCTGCACCTGTGAGGATGGATGAGCCAGGATCCCAGCGGGCAGCAAGAAGGGAAGTTTATTCTTGCTGCAGTCTCCCTTTAGAGCATTTGGTGGGTGAAAACCAGGTGCCCATTACTCTCCTGGTACCATTTAGATATGAGAAATGTCCCAGTCACTTAAATCTCAAAGCATCACTTCATTTTAGTAATTAATGTGGCCAATCTCCTGTGATAATCAGAAGCATCACACTTCATTTCACCGGGAAAACTCTGCCTGCCTCTCCCCCTTGCATGGACTGCAGGCTGAGGTCAGCAGGAGCAAAGAGCCCCTACCCACCAGTGCACCCCCAACTGTGGTTCTGACCCCATCTTCCAGTGGTGGGTGTCTGCTTGGCCCTCATCCTGCCCTCTGGAAACCCTGAGAGCCTTCTGCCCCTCAATGCTGAGGGCTAGCCAGTCCCCAGGCGGCTGACTCTCCGGGTTGGCTGTCAGAGTGGCTGGCCCGCCAGGCTCTCTCTCCCTCCAGACTCCATCAGACTTCAGCCCACTGTGTCCCCCAGCTTCAGGGACATAGTTTAAACCTCCACATGCTTCCTCAAAGCCCCTGCGTGTTGTTTTGAGGGAGACATGCCATTCTTCCAGGTGGAACCCACAGGTTAGCTCTCTTCCTCCAAATTCTGTTCACAGCAGTTCTTTTCTTGGCCTTTTAGTTATCTTGTATAGTCTGGAGGTGGGTGGTGGACTGACAGTAGAAAACTGGTTTTCATAAGCATTCCTTGCAAATCTTGCAGTTCATTTTGGAATTTTTTTAACAAAGAAAATGGTTTTATTTCTGATATTGCACAGTTTATTACATAGGACCCTGGTGATAAGTGTAAAACTGAAGAACTCACATGCACATTTTGGAATATTTTATCTATTACTCGTGGCCTTACTGGAAACTGAGACTAAAAGTTCCAACATAACATCCTTAGTGCATCCGTTTCTTCCCCCGGAGCATGGCATGTACAGAAAATGGTAGCATTTGTGAGGTACTCTAGGGTCCATATTCAAAAGCAGAGACATTACTTTGCCAACAAAGGTCCGTCTAGTCAAGGCTATGGTTTTTCCAGTGGCCATGTATGGATGTGAGAGTTGGACTGTGAAGAAAGCTGAGTGCCGAAGAATTGATGCTTTTGAACTGTGGTGTTGGAGAAGACTCTTGAGAGTCCCTTGGACTGCAAGGAGATCCAACCAGTCCATTCTGAAGGAGATCAGCCCTGGGTGTTCTTTGGAAGGAGTGATGCTAAAGCTGAAACTCCAGTACTTTGGCCACCTCATGGGAAGAGTTGACTCATTGGAAAAGACTCTGATGCTGGGAGGGATTGGGGGCAGGAGGAGAAGGGGACGACAGAGGATGAGATGGCTGGATGGCATCACCGACTTGATGGACGTGAGTCTGAGTGAACTCCGGGAGTTGGTGATGGACAGGGAGGCTTGCTGCTGCTGCTAAGTCGCTTCAGTCGTGTCCGACTCTGTGCGACCCTATAGACAGCAGCCCACCAGGCTCTGCCGTCCCTGGGATTCTCCAGGCAAGAACACTGGAGTGGGTTGCCATTGCCTTCTCCATTGTGTGAAAGTGAAAAGTGATAGTGAAGTCTCTCAGTCGAGACTCGTAGTGACCCCACGGGCTTGTGCTACAATTCATGGGGTCTCAAAGAGTCGGACACGACTGAGCGACTGAACTGAACTGAACTAGGGTCCATGGATGTGCTATTGGTAGCTGAAGGGGACTGGCAAGGGGCTCCAGCTACTCTAGGCCCAGTTGGACAGTTCAAGGGCACACCTAGGATCTATTTGCTCACACAATGTACTACTTCACATTGGTTGGGAAGCTGTGCACTAGGTTGTGCATGAGGCTGAAAGTGATGCAGAAGAGTAAATGATTCATTTGAGCTGTACGGTGGTGGTGATACCTGAGCTGGGATTTGAAGAATGAAGAGGAGTTCCCTAGGCAGCCAAGTAGGGTAAAGGCATTCTGAGTAACTCGGTAATTGGTGCAGCTGGAGAATTCAAGTGTGTGCTTGGTAGAAAGGGATGTGGTTGGTCAACAGGCTGGAGACTTTCATCCTGGGCAGTCCTATCCCCCAAGACTGAGAGCCATTCTTGCAGCAGTTTCTGTCACTAAGCTTCATTCTTGGCTCCATTTTTTAAAGATCTTTATAATTCACATCTAATGAATTTCCAGGTTCTGCTTGTTTCACCTTTTAGCTCTTTTTCACAAGATCCCCTCCCCTCCTTCTCCATACTTGCTGCCCTGGTCTTCCTTCTCCCACCTTGTAAAGCAGGACCATTGTCCCATCTTCCTTGCCCACCTGCCCCTCTTCCAATCCATTTTGTGCACTACGACCAGTGATGTGAAAACATCAAGGCAAGCTTAACCCCCACCCCACCCCCCAATCATTTTACATCTCATTCTGTGGAAATACCCTGCCTTGCCACAAGTCCATCCAGATCCACACACTCTAGAACCTTCCACCTGTGAGACCTCCCTGCCTACCTCTCCCCTCTCCCCTGGGCCCACTCTGCTCCAGCCACACCAGTGTCCTGGCTCATCCTCAAATTGGCCAAGTACAGCTGCCTCAGGGCTTTGCACTTGCTCTTCCCTATTCTCAGATAGCTTATTCCTCAGGTGTGTGTGTGTGTATGTGTGTGTGAGCACACGCACATGCTCATGCTCAGTCACTCAGTTGTGTCTGATTCTTTGTGACGCCATGGACTGCAGCTCACCAGTCTCCTCTGTCCATGGGATTTTCCCAGCAAGAATACTGGAGTGGGTTGCCATTTCCTCCTCCAGGGGATCTTCCTCAGATAGTCAAAGCTTTCTCCTTTGACATCTTCAAAGTCTCAAACACCACTTCATAAGAGACCATCTGTAAACAATAGCAGCTCAACCCCGGATACCCCTACCTGCTCTGCCTACTTTATCTTCTTCCAGAGCATCAGTTACCACGTAGCTGATGCACGTTTATTTGATTATTAGAATGTGAGTCTGCGAAGGTAGAGCTTAGTCCTCTTCCCTGAAGCATCCTCAGTGCCTGGCTGGCAGGAGGCTCTTGATGGCAGTTCCAAATGATGGGCCAATAAAGAGAGGTGGGAGGAGGTGGAGAATGTCTGACTCACTTTGCACCCAAGGTTTCTCCAGCCTGGAAAAGTCATCTCCTTTGACACCAATCATTTATTGAAGATTGACTATACGTGGGCCTTTGTGCTAGGCATTTTACATGTATTACCTCAGTTAGTCTCTGCAATGATCTATAAAATATACACTATTTCTAGCTCCCCTTTTTAATATAATGTGGGTTTTACAGAAAATTAAAACATATAACAATGCATTCAAATATACAACAACGTATACTTTAAACCCCATTCACTCTTGCAATTTGTTTACTTTTCCTGACCTTTTTATGTGTACACATAAATGCATACACATAGGATTGGGACTTTGTGTTTTTACCTGCTTGTTTTTTCCTTTACAAAAATGAGATCCTGCTACAGATATTATTATACAGATATTGTGATGTGTCTCAGAGATTTTTGTCATGAAAATTAACAAGATATATCTCACTTTTACTCTTGGCTTCTTACAGAGGATACACCATAATGCATTCAATTCATCCCCTATTGCTTCACATTCATGTTGGGGTTTTGTTTTGGTTCTACTATATTGAAAATAATTCTGTTTACAAATAATAAATGCTGGAGAGGGTGTGGAGAAAAGGAAATCCTTCTACACTGTTGGTGGGAACATAAGTTGCTGCAGCCACTATGGAGAATAGTATGGAGGTTCCTCAGAAAACTAGAGTTACTATATGATTTAGCAATCCCACTTTTGGACATATACTGGAGAGAACTATAATTCAAAATGTTACATGCACCCCAATGTTCATAGAAGCACTATTCACAATAGCCAAGACATGGAAACAACCTAAATGTCCATCAACAGAGGAATAGATAAAGATGTGGTGCATATACACAATGGAATACTACTCAGCCACAAAAAACAATAAAACAATGCCACTCGTGGCATCATTGATGTACTCAGATGATCATACTAAGTGAAGTAAGTCATAAAGAGAAAGACATACTATATGATATCACTTTTATGTGGAACCTAAAATATTACACAAAGGAACTCTATGAAACAGAAACTGACTCAGACATAGAGAATAGACTTCTTGTGGCCAAGGGGGAGGGGCTGGGGGAGGGACGGAGTCGGAGTTTGGGGTCAGAAGATGCAAGTTAGTATATATAGAATGGATAAACAACAAAATCCTACTGTATAACACAGGGAACTATATTCAGTATCCTGTGATAAACCACAATGGAAGAGAATATTTTAGAAAGAAATAACTGAATCACTTGGCTGTATAGCGGAAATTAACACATTATAAATCAACTATACTTCAATTAAAAAAAAATCAAAATTCTATAATAAAAATCTGTCTCCCTATATTTTCAATCAGGCTGAGGTAGATTACTACGTATTAGGAGGGAGATTCTAGACAAAATTCCTAAGTCAGCAAATATGCATATACTGATGATGTACTGGGCTTCTCCGGTGGCTCAGTGGTAAAGAATCTGCCTGCCAATACAGGGGACGTGGGTTTGATCTCTGGGTTGGGAAGATCCCCTGGAGAAGGAAATGGCAACCAGTTCCAGTATTCCTGCCTGGGAAATCCCATGGACAGAGGAGGCTGGAGGGTTACATTCTATGGGTAAAAGTTGGACATGACTGAGCGACTAAGCAACAACAAATTGATGTATTAGGATCTGGTCCTGTGGCTGTGGTCTCTGCAGCAGAGGTAGCCAGTGCCTCACTCATATCCCTCCACTCACCATCACCAGGCAGGCTGCCCCACCTCTGCCTGAGGCTTCCCAGGGCCACCAGAGCTTCTCTGTCTTTGTGTAAGCGATGGAACGAATACCCCAAAGCAGATTTCAATCAGTGACCCACAGGAGTTAATGGACATGCACCCGTTGAAGGGTTAACTCTGTGTTTTGAGTTTTTCACTGGATCTCAGCCATTCCTTTGCTCTCAGTGGTAACTTGATTGACAGCACACTCTTGATTGACAGCCTTCCCTTTCCTGGCTCCCTTCCTCCATCCCCTACTCAGGTTTCTCAAGTTCAACTCCCAAATGAACCCTCACACTCAAGTCTTTGTCCTGGTGTCTGTTTCTGGAGAGTCAGAACTAAGATACTCATTTATTTCTGGGGGGAAAAAAAGAGTTTATTCTCTAAGTAAAGGTGATGCATGAACCTGGTGTTTTTTAAATATATAGAGATAGAAAATGAAAGGTTAACATCGTTCCTCTTTAAACTTCTAGTCTCTCTACCCAACAGTAATGCCTGTTGACAGTACCCTTTATTTCTTTCCAGATAAAACACATGATTATACAAATATCTACACATATCCTTTTAAATTTACATAAGTGGAGTAATTCTAAACACTATTCCTGGCATCTTTTTTCCACTTAATGACATAGTCTTGGAAACCAGTTTTATTTGCACATGCAGATCTTTAAATAACAGTTTAATGGCCTTATATTCTATGGCAATCCCATAGTTTTCTAACCACTTTCCAGTTGCTCAGTCATGTCTGACTCTTTGTGACCCCATGGACTTGTAGCCTGCCAGGTTCCTCTGCCCATGGGATTTCTCCAGGCAAGAATACTGGAGTGGGTTGCCATTTCCTTCTTTAGGGGATCTTCCTGACCCAGGGATCGACCACAGGTCTCCCTCATTGTAGGTAGATTCTTTACTGTCTAAGCCACCAGAGAAGCCCAAGTCTCCTATTAAAGAACATTTATTGTTTCCAATATTATGAATATACCACCATGCTGTGAAAAAAAGATTTTATACACAGACCTTAGCTCAATCTTAAAATTTTAAATTAATTCGTAACAAAACTGTTGTGTCAAGGGATATATATTTTTATACTTATTTTTCTGTTTTAGATGTTACTGTTTTCCCCTCTTCAAGTTGATTGCATTGATTTACACTCTGATCAACAGTGTGTAAATGTCTGTTTACCATGGCTTCCCCCACACGGAGGTTATCAAACATTTTAATGTTTACTAATCTGTGAGGTGAAAAGGTTATCTCATCATTTTATTGTGATTTCTACTTGTTCATTTCCTTGACTCATTTTTTAATTGTATTTTTGTCTTCCTTTTGATTTCTAAGAGCTTTTAATTAATTTTCTATTGAGGTAACATTGCTTTACAACATTACATAAGTTTCACGTGTACAACATCATATTTCCTCTTCTGTGTACCTTACAGCAAGCTCATGACCAAAATTTTAGTGTCCAGCCATTACCATATGAATGACCGCATTTATCCATTTTTCCATCCTAACCCCCTTACACCACCCCTTCCCTGCTGGTAACCACTACTCTGTTCTCTGTATCAACCTTTTGTTTTTGTTTGGTTTGATTTCTTTACTTATTTTCTTTGTTTTTTAAATTTGACCTATGAGTGAAATCATATGGTATTTGTCTTACTTTGTCTACTTATTTCACTTAGCATAGTACCATCAAGGTCCATCTGTGTTTTTTGGCAAATGTCAGATTTTATCTTTTTTATGGTTGAGTAGCTGTGTATGTGTGTGTGTGCTTACTCAGTGTCCGACTCTTTGCAACCACATGGACTGTAGCCTGCCAGGATCCTCTGTCCATGCAATTTTCCAGGCAAGAATACTGGAGTGGGTTGCCATTTCCTCCTCCAGGGGATCTTCCTGACCCAGAAACTGAACCCTTGTCTTTTGCATCTCCTGCACTGGCAGGTGGATTCTTTACCACTGACCATCTGGGAAGCACCATGGTTGAGTAGTACTCCATTGTATATGTACACCCTATCTTCTGTATCCATTCATTATTTGATGGGCACTTATGTTGTTTCCATATCTTGGCTATTGTGAATAATGCTGTAATTTACATGGGTATGCATGTATCTTTTCTAATTAGTTTCTAAGTGCTTTTATATCAGGTACGGCTACAAACCTGCTAGATATAGTACTTACATTTATTTTCTCCCATTCTATGATTTTCCTTGAACTTTTGAGTAATGATATATTTTCTTATACAAAGGTCTTAAATTATTAAATCAAGTCTGTTCATCTTTTTTTCATAGTTTCTCAATTCTATACCATGTTTAAGATGTCTGTCCTGCCCCAAGTTTATAAAAACATCCAACTACCTTCTAATTCTTTAAGAGTTACATTTTTGCATTTAGATCACTAATCCAGCTGGAGTTTATTTTTCTGAGTGGTGTTGGTTGTTAGAAGCAACTATAGAGAAATGGAAGTGAGGCAGAGAAGACAGGCCAAAAAGAGAATGCAGGGCAGTGAGAGTGGGGAGTTGCCATGGATCAGAACCAGCTGACAGCCTTCCTCAGGAGGGTGAAGTCCATCCTTTTTAAGGACTCTTATCAGTGGTGCAAAGGAGCCAGTTTGTTCTGGCTCCAAGGGCCAAATTATTACATTATTATAAGTTAAATCTTATAACATTATAATTATACTTTTTAAAGGTAAAATTATTCCAAGTTTATCACTTCCTCCTGATTATTTTACTATGTTTTACTATTACCTATGTTCCTGAGGTTATTTCTATCATATGTGTATGGTGGAAATATAATGGTGATGCCATGTTGGAAGCTTGAATAGGTCATAGAGGGAGTATTTACACCATGGAAACTGGCAAAGCTACAAGTCATGGTCTTTTTTTTTTTTTTTCCCCTTTGGGGATCCAGTTGGTAAGCATTTCCCAGCACACCACTGACTTAGCCCTTTTCCAGATGTCTATTCAGAGAGGAGGCTGGCATGTCAGACAGGAAACTCAAGTATCAGTTATGGAGTCAGACTGGAGGACACTGAGATCCATTCCAGTCCTAACATTCTATGATTCTTTGATGCTTGTAATTACTCTCAATGGCTATACTGCTAGAGGGGAATTTAGCTCAGAAAAACCTGCTTTTAGGGGATTTCGCCATAGTTTCCACATTCCGAAACTGGATCTCATTTTAGTGTAGTTCAGTCCCTTGATGAATCCTGTAGAGGATTCTTCCCTGTGATGCCTCCAATCTGGATTCCAGTGCAGCAACTCAGAGCTCTAGATAGAATTATTAACCATTGTCCATCTGTTTTGCATTTGATATTGTGTTCGTCAAAGATTTGACTCTCTCTTTAAAGTAGTCAGAATGCACTGACCACTTTACTTCCTCCCTGACTACATGGCACCTCCTATCTAGTAGAAAGCAAAAGAAGGTTGGGGGAAAGAGGAACAAAAGATGAGCTTCGGATCTTACCCCAACTCTTGAAGCAACGAAAGCATTGTTTACCCTGGTTAAAAACAAAGGCCTTTGTTAGTATTCATAAATCAGTTTTTCAGATAAAGATAAGAACATTTAAAAGATGCATGAAAGTCATAGGAAAAAGTGTAACATTCAAGGAGCTCTTATATGATCTTAGGAGAACCTTCTCACTTGGATTAGGAGGTTACTTTTTTCTGTTTTCTTTTGAAGATAAGAGACCTTGTAAAAGTGTTTAGCACACATTTAGAAATCCCTACAGAATCAATGAAAACATTAATTTATCCCAAAACAAATCCATCTACCATATTAATAATGTTTAGGGGGCTCCTTCCACCAAGAATTTTATTTCTCTTTCACAAATACACCATAGAAGTCATTTTGCTCCCATTTCACAGATAGTCAGACTGGTCTATTGACAGCCCCCCAAGCATTCTAAACTATTTCCAATTTCTCTCCTTTCCCTCTTTCTGCCTAAAATTCTGTCTCTCCTCTTTTCATGTAATCATCTCAATTCTTTATGATCCCATGCAGTCTTTCTTTAATTATTCCCCAGTTCAGCAATGCATTGGTTTCAGGACTCACAACTCCTGCTTTCTGTACCACTCATTTGGTGCCTTATCATACCTTCCTTTATGACTTACTGTTGTTAACTCCATTTCTACTGAGTATGGTTTTACTCCAGCATTTAGACAAGAGGTTTTTATCCTGGGATGCATAGACCCCTTAGGACTACAGGGAAACTGGGGATGTCATGAAATTTTCTAAAATTTGGTGTGTATGTGCCTTTTTAGGGGCAAAAAATTATCTTTCATCAGATTCTCCAAGGGATTTTTAACCTGAGAGTTCCACCTCTTGGAGGACAGAAACTAGATGATACATTTTATTGTATTTTTTGCAATATATTCAGTAACTCAGCTCAGTAACTGAATGGGCACAGGGTCAGTTTAATGTTTCCACTTATTTGCTATAAATCAATCTCTTCTTTTCCAAACTAAGAAAGAGGAACAACATGGTTTGTCTGTTTCCATCTTACAGTTGAGCACATATGAAGATAATAGATGTTTAAACATTTTGAAAAATACAAAACAATACAATTATAAGAGCTCCCTTGAGACATGGAATATGGGAATTCTGCATTCATGAAAATCTCTCTCATTCATTTACCTTTTATGGAACTTCTTCCAAAGAAGCAGAGCTTGGAAAATATTTTTCCCTTGATACAGAGAGGAGGCTGGCATGCCAGAGAGGAAACTCGATATGAAGCAATTCACCAGGTGAAGCATTCATTAATTCACTCTCCATTCATTAATGGTTTTTATTTCCTTATTAACTCTCATTCTCTCTAATACTATTCCCATTCTAATTCTGAGTGTGTTCAGTATTCTCTCAGACACTCCTTGCAACAGCCTAGCCTCTCATTTCCTGAACCTTCTCTCCTCCAATGATGTGACCTTTTCCCCCACTCATGCCCTCACTCCCATGGTCATACCTAGACTTTGTCTTTATCTTGTCTACACTGCTCCTGTGAAGGTAGAATAATGACAACCCCCACCCCCCCACACACACACCAAAAGATATCTATGCTCTGATTCCTAGAATCTGTGAATAAGGCGCATTAGATGGCAAAGAGGGATTAAGGTTATTAACCAGCTGACCTCACAGAGAGAGTATCCTGCATTACCCAGATGGGCCTCCGACAACCACAAGAACCCTTTAATGTGGAAAAGGGAAGACGAAGAGGATGTCAGAATGATGCTATGTGAGAGGAACGTGACCCACTGTTGCTGGCTTTGAAGATGAAGGAAGAGGACCAAGAGCTGAGGAATGTGGGTGATCTCTGTGGGCTAGAAAAGGCCGAGGTGTGGACTCACCCCTGGAGCCTCCAGAAAGGAACACAGTCCAGCCAACATAGTGCCTTCAGCCCACTGAGACCCACTTCAGAATGCTGACCTCTAAGAATGATAAAATAATACATTTGTATTGTTTTATTTTTTCAAATATTTATTTATCTATTTGGCTGCATCGGTTCTTATTTGCAGTATGCGGGATCATTGTTATGTGATGTGGGATTCTCTAGTTGTGGTGTGAGGGCTTAGTTGTCCTGTGGTATGTGGGATGTTAGTTACCTGACCAGGGATCGAACCTATGTCTCCTGCATTGGCAGGTGGATTCTTAATCACTGAAACACCAGGGAAGTCCCTCATTTGTATTATTTTAAGCCAATAAATCGGAGAAGGAAATGGCAACCCACTCCAGTGTTCTTGCCTGGAGAATCCCAGGGACAGGAGAGCCTGGTGGGCTGCCATCTATGGGGTTACACAGAGTCGGACATGACTGAAGAAGTGACTAAGCCAATAAATTGTGATAACCTATGACAGCAGCAATAGGAAACCAGCATATCTTCCCTCCAGTGGCAAATGAAGTCCAGTTTGCCTCCAGGCAACCCACTCTCCTATCTTTACAATTTATACCCTCTAGTACTCAATTCTAGCAATGCTTTGACCCCACTAAGTCCTACAGTCCATTGATCCTATAACCTATGATCTCACTCCATACGTCCTGCTCCCCTGAGAAAAATCCCAACTCTCATTGAATCCAACCCTCCGCCTTTTGTAGTTGAACCTCGGGACTGAATGTGGGTGGAGAAAAAACACACAACCAACCTTGAGACTCAGGAAGTATCTCTGTGTGCCTGCAAATCCCCAGGAGGATTCCATGATTCCTTCACCCTCTTGGTCTCCTAGGAGAAAGTTTCACAACCTCTTTTCTCTCTGAAAGTGAAAGTGAAAGTCGCTCAGTTGTGTTGATTCTTTGCGACCCCATAAACTATACAGTCCACGGAATTCTCCAGGCCAAAATACTGGAGTGGGTAGCTATTCCTTTCTCCAGGGGGTCTTCCCAACCCAGGGATCGAACTCAGGTCTCCCACATTGTAGGTGAATTCTTTACCATCTGAGCTATCAGGGAAACCCGCTCTTCTCTGGAAATCATCAGATCCTCTTTCTCCAAATCTCCAAATTCACCCTTTGCTAATTTTGTGTGAATGTGACCTTTCTATTCCAGTGAAAAAGTAGACAGTCAGAAGAGGGCTTCCTTACACCCTACCATCTCACCTACCCACCCACTCGTCTACACTGACTTCTCTCCCATATCTGCAAACTATCTCTAGGAGTGTCTATCTAAGCTCTGCCCCTTCAGAGGAACAGAGCCCCATTTCATCTCTCCAGCTTCTGTTTCCTTTTGTTCCCATGAAGTCACTCTTCATGGGATCCTGTGCTCAGCACCTGAAGAGCCTGCTATTCACCACCACCCCCCAGTATCCTCTTTTGGCCCCATATCCCCTCTTCTGTTACTGCCATGTTCCTCTTCTCCCATCTTCTCTTGAACTGCTTGGGGTCAGCCCTGCATCCTCGCCCCTGAAACCGCCCTTGATTATGTCACCAGAGCTTCCCCATGGCCGAATCCAGTGGTCAGTTCTTGGTTGCATGGGACTTGGCCTGTCAGCAGCATCTGGCATCACCTCTGGCCTGAATTATCAGCAAGTGTCCTGAAACAGTCTCTCAGCTCTGTTTAGCTGCCCTGGGTCTGTTTTCTACTCAGCAATCAGAGTGCCCCTGTGTTGTTTTGTTTTCAGTAGACAGGGTCCTGTCACCCCTCAGGTAATAACCAGCCAAAGCATCTCAGCTCACTCCAGATACAAGCCAAGGTCCTGACAGTGGTCCACAGCATGCCATACAGGGGCTGGTCACCTCCCTGGCCTCACCTGCTGACACTTCTTTCCTGCTCCCTCTGCGCTAGCCTCAGGGCCTTCTTGAGGCTCCTCAGACACACACACAGAGACTCTGCCCCTGGAGTATCTGCCTGGAGAGTTCTTCCTCTAGAGCAGCACAACCCTCCCCTTCTTCCCTGAGGTCTCTGCTCAGATGTCACCTTATCACAGTGGCCTCCCCGACAGCATCCACAAATAATAATACCCCTGGCTCACCCCTAGCTGCTTTATTCCATGCTATATTTTTTTCATAACACTTATCACTATCTGAGATTTCACATATATATGTATTAATATTTACATTAAGTTTAGATTTGATAGTTAATAATTTGATTATTTAATAAACATTTAATATTACTATCATTAAATTATGTATAATATTACAGTATATACTATTATATAATAGATTGAAAGTGTTAGCTGCTCAGTTGTGTCTGACTCTTTGTGATCCCATGGAATTCTACAGGCAAGAAGACTGGAGTGGGTAGCCATTCCCTTCTCCAGGGGATCTTCCCAACCCAGGGATCGACCTGGGGTCTCCTGCATTGCAGGCAGATTCTTTACCATCTGAGCCATGTCATATGTATGTGACATATACATATAAATAGCAGGTGGTGATTGCAGGCATGAAATCAAAAGACGCTTACTCCTTGGAAGGAAAGTTATGACCAACCTAGACAGCATATTAGAAAGCAGAGACATTACTTTGCCAACAAAGGTCTGTCTAGTCAAGGAAACCACTGGTTTTTCCAGTGGTCATGTATGGATGTGAGAGTTGGACTATAAAGAAAGTTGAGGGCAGAATAATTGATGCTTTTGAACTGTGGTGTTGGAGAAGACTCTTGAGAGTCCCTTGGACTGCAAGGAGATCCAACCAGTCCATCCTAAAGGAGATCAGTCCTGGGTGTTCATTGGAAGGACTGATGTTGAAGCTAAAACTCCAATCCTTTAGCCACCGGATTATGAAGAGCTGACTCATTGGAAAAGACCCTGATGCTGATCAAGATTGAAGGTGGGAGGAGAAGGGGACGACCGAGGATGAGATGGTTGGATGGCATCACCGACTCAATGGACATGGGTTTGGGTGGACTCCGAGAGTTGGTGATGGACAGGGAGGCCTGGCATGCTGCGGTTCATGGGGTCACAAAGAGTCGGACACGACTGAGCGACTGAACTGAACTGAACTGATATATATAAAATATATTATTTTTTCTCACTCACAAAACTATAAATACCGTCATGACAGGTTTTTGTCTTGTTCCTCGATACAGCTCCAGCACATAGAAGAGCATCTTATGTGTAGCTAAACAAGTCTCTTGACTGAGGATAAGACTGGATGGATGAACCCCTGACTAGGTGTATCCAGTGTGGCCGTAGCCCTCTGCACTGTTTTGGCAGTGAGCAAGCGAGATGAGCTTTTCGTCGATTTGCACTTCTCAGCTTTAGCTCTTATCAAATATTGATAGGTGTGATCCTGAGAGTGGGTCTACCTGACTAATGTCTTTTTAACCTCAAGGGGCATCTTCTCCAGGGAGATCCTGGACTCCTGTGATGTCACCACCACCTGGATCTATGTTTTCTTTGGACAATCTTGCCTTAAAAGCATCCTCCTTGGGGGATGAGGGTGAGGAATAGAAGTTAATTATTGATGCTGTTGGAAAACGTTCTGATTTCTGTGAAAACCACTGTCTATTTTTCAGGAGAGTTTTGTACCAAGGGAGAGCAGCACTGCTTCCCCACTGTGGAAGGAACAGCTCAGGTCCAAAACCACCCTTTGAAAGCAGCCCTGACCCAATAATCAGTGTGTAACGATTGGACTGACCCAATGCCAACTCTGTTTGTTAACTGGAACATGGAAATATTGGGCTTCTCTGGTGACTCAGTAAAGAATCTGCCTGCAGTGCAGGAGACCTGGGTTCAATCCCTGGGTTGGGAAGATCCCCTAGAGAAGGGAATGGCAACCCACTCCAGTGTTCTTGCCTGGAGAATCCATGGACAGAGGAGCCTATTGGGCTACAGTCCATGCGGTCACAGAGTTGGACATGACTGAGTGACTAAATAACCACATGGAAATAAACACTCTTAGAAAACTCTGTTGTTGTTAAGTCAGTAAGTTGTGCCTGACTCTTTTGCAACCCCAAGGACTATAGCCCACAAGGCTTCTCTGTCCATGGGATTTCCAAGGCAAGAATACTGGAGTGGGTTGCCATTTCCTTCTCCAGGGGATCTTCCCAACCCACGATCGAACCCTAGTCTCCTGCTGGGCAGGAGACTTTGCTACTGAGCCACCTAGGAAGCCCCTTAGAGAAATAGAGGCGGGTAAATTTTTCTCTTCCATTTTCACCTTTTCTTTAAAGGTGGTAACAGCAGGCCCCTGTGAAGCCCCCTCCCACACAGTTCCAGAAGCACAGTGCTTCTCAGAGCATCCGAAGGCTGGACCAAGCAAAGGCTCTTTCAAATCCCTGCCAAGCAAACCCTCTGCCTTAAATCATTATCATCAATAATCCAAATAGGACCTCGTTTCTGAACAGGGCATCGATTGAACCAGATCCACCTTCACCCTTGACCTTGAGGATGAAAGGAGGCATATGACTCACTACATCTGCAGCAGAGCAACAAATGTGAGTGGTTAGATCATGACCCTGAGAGTGCAGCTCGCTCTGGTGGCTTGCATGCTTGGGCAAGTTATTTAGACTCTGTGCCCGTAAAATGGGGAAGAAACAGCACAGAGTCCACTGAATGACTGTGAGGCTGCGTCAGTGGGTGAACGTATGAGGTCAGTGCCCAGCATCTCACAGTACTCAGGAGAGCATTGACTCGGGAGTAGCAGGGCCTGGAGGTGTGCGGCCCTGGTTGATCACTTGGGGACCCAGGGCGTGGTATTTAAGTATGCCTCAGCTTCTTCACCTGTAAATGGGGACAATTGTATTACTCAAACCATAGAGTTGTTCAAAGGATTAATCTGAAAAATATGCATATAATTCGCTGAACTTTTTGATGGGTGCTTGGTCAGTGATGCTGCTGTTTACTGCTGTCTTCATCATCTTTCCCACCTGTGAATGCCCCTCCAACCGCCCACCCCACCCTCCCGCACGTCTTGAGAACTGTCCTCAGGTAACAGAGCCCACACAGGGATGCATGCGGGGAATGCCCATCCCTTCCCTAATACATATGTGAGAGCCGTTTTAAGTGGGAGGCTGTGGGGAGGACCCTTGAAACAGGAAGAGCAGTAGGACTGGAGTCAGCAGCCTTGACTCTCAATCTGATCACTTGCATTCACCAGCTGTGTGTCCACCACCAACCTGCAACCCTCTTTGTGCCTCCCTGTCCTTCCCCATAGAACCAGCTTCCATGAGGACCAGTGAGGGGGTGTTTATCTGAATATGAATGGAAAGGCTGAAGAAGGGAAGACAAGGTTCCGAGGCAGACAGTAACAAGACCAAGGAGGCCAGCAGAGTGTGGGAGAGTCCAGACCAGGTCCTGCGGTGTTGGGGGTCGGTGTGTGTGGGGGTGCCTTTGCCTGGAGGGGAGGCGCCTCTGGAGGCCTCAAGTCACAGCCCAGGATGGGGTGCAGAGGCCAGCTGATGCACACCGCCAGGCATCGCTGCGCCATTCCCTTCAGGGAACTCATCTTGTGCCCATAGCTGTGGGGAAGGAGTAGAGGGTTTCCTTCTGGGCACCCTGGGCACAGAGCTCCAAAGACAGGAGGGTGCTCCCTGGGCAGGACCTGGCTGAGCATCCCTGAAGAAAAAGACAAAACTGTGGCTCCTCCCTCCTCACAGCCATTGACTCATTCGCCCCATTCCCAAACAGGACCATAAAGGTTAGAGGGGAACTAAACTCCAAGGTAATTGCCCTGAGACAATGAAAATGTGCCACCGCCCCCAAGCAGCTGCTGAAATGCCTCAGCCTCCCACGCTGCAGGCCTTGCTGGCTGCCCCTCAAAGTCACATTCCTGGCAGGTCCGGGAATCCAGAAAAATCCTCCAGAACTTACCAGCAGGGCCTCAGTCTTCTCCAGTTACCAGCAGGTGGAAGGTGGGGCCGCTCCTGATAGAAATGGTTTGGACAGACCTCCCGAGTTCAAGGACGTTTCCCTCTCAGCTGGTAAGGCTGCTATGCTGACTGTTCGTCCCTTGGAGACCTGGTTCTCATGAGGTCAAAGCTCTTGCCCCCAGAGTCTACCAGCCAGGACACTGAGAGCCCTCAGAGCCCTCTCCTCCCCTCCGCACTGAGATTCCCAGTTTCCCTTCAAGCACCAAGCTTCCTGGAGCCTTGTGATCTTCTTTTATCCTCCTGAAAATGTCAGGGGTTTCCCTGGTGGTCCAGTAGATAAGAATCTGCCTGCCAGTGCAGGAGACTCAAGTTCAATCCCTGATCTGGGAAGACCCCACATGCTTCAGGGCAACTTAGCCTGTGGGCCGCAACTTCTGAACCCACAAACTCTAGAGCTCCTGCTCCACAGCAAGAGAAGCCACCACACTGCCGCTGGAGAGTAGCCAACCAGAGAACTAGAGGAAGCCTGCGTGCAGCAACGAAGATCCAGTGCAGCCAAAACTAAGTAAAGAAATGGGTTTTTTAAATTAAAAAAAAAAGAAATGTACTGTCAGCCAGTACAGATGAGACAGTTGGATGGCATCACTGACTCCGTGGACGTGAGTTTGTGCTAACTCCAAGAGACGGTGAGGGACATGGAAGCCTGGCGTGCTGCAGTCCACGGGGTCACAAAGAGTCAGACACGACTGAGGAACTGAACAACAAGGACAGTCAGCCAGGAGACATGTGGGTTTGGCTCTAGATTTTTACCTGAAAATTATGGAATTGAAATTTGAATGCTAATTACAAGTGCCACTGCCCTTGTGAATGAATTGTGGGGTGACTAGTGCTTCATTTATTCGCCCCAGTCAGTCATCACGGGGGAGAATGCTTTTTCCAGGCTCCGTGATATTGATTCTTATTTACAGTCTTTAGACAGGAGGATGGTCGAGTCCCATCCATCTGCATTACTAGATGGGCCAGCTCTTTCCTTGTCTTTATAGAGTATCAGGGACCAGGTTCACAGAAATTCTGAATTGGGCTAGGCACTGTGGTGATGCATGGAGAATTATTACCCTCTATTTTTCAAAAAAGCCCTGCCACGGTGCCTACAACCTATGTATCTCCTTACTGTAAAATGCATGGACTACATGAGCCAATGCTCTGGCACCTCCTCCAGCTCCTTGGTCCCTGCTGCTGCTCCCCCATCCCTGGGCCCCCATACCCTACAGCTCTCTGGGGGTGGCTGTCTTGGGCTCTACTGGGGGCAGTGCTGGAAGTTCTGGGGGAGGTGATGCTCTTGCATCCCATCAGCATCTGCACAGGAACAACGGAGAGAGAATCCCCGGAGCCCTGTTCCCCAGCAGGCTTGGCCCTGTGGCTACAGTGGTGCCCTGTGGTGCCTGCTCATTTGGGTACCAGCATCAGCTTCCTTCTCCCTGCCTCACTGCCCGTGGGATTATTCCCAGGAAGGCAGCACGTGCCTCAGTCTTGTCTCAGGTGTGCTCCCAGGAGATGCAAACTAACAAGCTAGCCTGGCCCAGGACAGGCAGGATGGGCTGAGCTGGGCAGGGCTGGGAGTGAAGAGCCCTGGAAGCCGCAGTCCCTCTGCAGCCTGGCCTCATTCTCGCTCTGCCACTCAGTGCCTGCATCCCCCATGGCCTTCTCTCTCCAACCCCCATATAGGCTCTGGAAGAAGCATCTCAGCATGTCTCCTTGTGTCTGGGGTGTCCCTCTTTCTGACTCTCCCCCAAACAGTCCCCCTGCCCCCTCTAGAATACCAGCCCCTGGGACACTCCCTTCCTGGAACCCAGCTCACACGGGCACAAGGGACCAAGAACTTCACACCTGATGCCGCGCTGATGCTAGTCTGTATTTGCTCCACTTCTCTAATGAAATCTTCAGCTTCTGAAGAGCTAGAGACCAAGGCAAATGTTTTTTATTTGGTTTTGTTCAGTTTTTGTTATCTTGTATCCCATGCTATGGACACGCACAGTCCTGGTGAGGCCTATGGTAGGTACATAATCATTCAACATTTCAGCAAGTGTGGATTAAATGTTCACTGTGTTCTAGTTTCTCAGAATATATTTCTCCCAGCTCAAATGCTAATGTGGGAGGGCTTCCCTGGTGGCTCATTGGTAAAGAATCTGCTTTGTAGTGCAGGGGACACAGGGTCGATCCCTGGTCTGGGAAGATCCCATATGCCAAGAAGCAAAACCACAACTATTGAGCCTGTGCTCTAGAGCCTGAGAGCCACAACTGCTGACGCCCGTGCCCCCTACAGCCTGTGCTCTGAAACAGGAGAAGCCCCCACAGTGAGAAGCCCACGCATTTCAACTAGAGAGTAGCTCTCACAGCAGTGTTAAGACCCAGAAGAGCAAAAGTAATAAATAAATATGATTATTTTAAAACACTAGTATGAGAGAGTTAACAGAAATACATAACTAATCACTTGGTACATTAGAAAGTGTCTGCAGATACACAGGAGGGAAAGCAAGGGAGACTGCAGGACTGCCCAGGTGGGAAGCAGGGAAGATGCCATTCTAAATAGTTTCCAGGGAAAGCAGTGTTGAAAGAGGTTTGGGCTGAGCCACACCTTGAAGGAAATGAAGGAGCAGCCTCAACAGGAATCTGGAGGAAGACTGTCGAAGGGGAAGGAGCAGAAAGGGCCAGACCCTGAGATGGGGATGTGCCTGATGCGCTAAAGGGACAGCCGGCTGCTGAGCCTGGAGGAGGCAGGGACAGCAGCAGTGGGAGGCTGAGACACAAGACCTGACCCTTGGTCCACTGTGGGGACATGGGCTTTGATTGTGAGCAAGACGAGGGTGTGAGAAGGTTTGCTCAGACAAGTGATGCCATCGGGACAGTCCCATTTTAACAGGACCCCTCAGGCTACCGTGCTGACGGTGACCTCTGTGTGGACAAGGGGAGGCAGGGGCACAATGATGAGGGGGCTGGCGACCCCGCGGTGGGGATGACAGTGGTTTGCCTGGATATGGTTTGAAGGATTTTCTGTTTTATTGGATTCGGGGTGTGTTCACTCCCATGCCTTGGTTAACATGGAGTCCGTCAGGTTTTCCTCTGGAAAGATGTCACTTTTCCCTTTAGTAATTAATAAGGTATTTGTGGGGAGATATTTTTAGATTATGTAAATCTCAGCCTCAAACTTTAACCACTTCCTAAGCTTTCATGGATGATCCTCCCCTGAATAAATCATTACTGTGAGTGTTGGCAAATTGTGATTTTTCTAAACCCATCAAGGGACAGGGAGGCCTGGCATGCTTCGATGCATGGGGTCGCAAAGAGTCGGACACGACTGAGCGACTGATCTGATCTGATCATTCATTTTGCATCGATGAGTCAGCACTTTATGGTAAGGAGGGCTTTTCCTCGTCCTGAGATCGTTTACTTACGTGAGTGTGGACTCACACCTTCTTATTTCACTCACTGAGTTATAATCTGTTAATGTCATTATGTATCTTGATGATCAAAATATCCCAGATCTGGCCAGTGGGAGCCACTGAAGGTTGCCCCCTGTGTCATTCTGACATTTCTCCATCACTCTCTGAGCACTTTCTTATTTCTAGGCTCTGGTGACCTCGCCTGAGTCTGTGTGCTGGGGACTTTATTATGGCTCCACTCTTTCTCAGATGAGCCCAGGGGATTGTTTATGGTACTGGAGGCTGGGGATAGAGGGGCAGTTCTCCTGTGACAAGTGTTCTTTCTTCTCTTGTGATTCGCCTGACTTCCTGCCCTTCCTGCTGCTGGTTTCAGCAGCGAAGTTCCCGCCCAAAAAGCTCCTGCAGGCCCGGTTGGGAGAAGTTCCGGCAGCAGCATGACACAGCACAGCCTCTACTCTGGGTCAGGCTGAGCCATTGGTGTTCTGGAGAGGAAGTGTGTTCATCGTAGCTCCTGTGTCTGCCCCCTCAGGCCCCTTTCTAGACTGCATTTACTCCCTGGCCATCCTGCAACCAGTCGCTTTACCTGGTGACACCCACCCCCTAGCCCAAGTTTCCCTTGTACCTGTATTTCTGTCCTGTAACCCGTCCAAGTGTCCCTGCTCACCCGGGACTGTGGCCCTGACTGCCCGCCACTCCCATTCTCAGGATGTGGATGGAGCCTGGCTCATGGAGGGGTTCCCTAACAATTCAGGTTTCTTTCTCCTCGTGAGATGCTCCCTTGCAGCCCTGACTGCTTCTTCCTGCAGTCTTTCTTCCCCTGGGACCCCTGGATACCTGCCCTGGTCCGATGGTCAGCCCAGGCTCTGACTCCAGTCCCATTTCCTGGAATGGCTTACATACCACATCCTGTTCTTGGCAATTATAAATTCTAAGGTGACTGATCACATTTCTCCAAACTTCCCCAAATGTCTCCCTCATCAGTTATTCCTTGATGGTCATCCTTAAGCTCTGAGCAATCACTGACCTCGCTGTCAGCTCACTCTGCAACTACGCTCTTGTTAGGGAAAAAAAAAAAAGCTGCTTTTACAGGCTCTGCAAATGTTTCCTGATTTCATCAACGAATAGGTGCATGATCTCTGGCACACTTTTGCTATGTCTGGAACTCCAATTCTTTGAAAATTTTTTTCTGATGGTCATGCCAAATTTATTTTCCAGAACACTCAATTAGTTCAACAATGTCTATCAACCATTCCTTAACCATCGCTTGTTGGCAGATTTCTGTGTTATTATCTTCAGCAAATGGTTTACAAATTAGAGGATCCCAGAGGAGAGACCTGGACACCTCTTCATAGGTGGCAGGTAAAGGTAACATCCGGGGTGGTGTCATGTACAGACAGACCTTAATAAACTCAGGATGATGATGCTGGTAAACAGAAAGAGAAAGCCCCCCCCACCCACAGAACTCCTGGTCTCTGCACTCACCAGCTGCAGAGTCTTGCTTGGTCATAAAAGGACCTTCCTACAGCCACAAAGTCAAATGCACATTTCAGAGAGAACTAGGGCTGGATGCTAAGAGCTGTGAAATTGAGTCAAAATGTTACACCCTCTAAGGTAAACAGGTTCTAAGTGGAGACCTGGCCTCTGGAGGCCAGTTGCTGCAGGAAATCTTATTCACAGTGAACAATACCTAACAGACAATAAAAAGAAGGAAGAAACCGGGAAAGGGGTGGGGGGTGGGGACACGGTTTCCTCTGTGCTTTTCAGCCAGGAGAGGTTCATTTTCTCTCTTGTGATGACTGCCTTGCGGTAAATCTGCTTAGTGCTAAGGAAGCCCTCAAATGACACAGCAGGTTTGCGAGCAAGTGAGTGACAGCGAATCAAACATTAGGATGATGGGTAGCCTCTGGACAGGTGCTTACGCGGCTGTTATTCAGTCTCTTGGGCCGGAGGTGGGGCGTGGGAGGAGGGGTGGCGCTGCACTTATGCCTTTAGGGGAAGGCTCAGCCAGGGAGGGGGCACAGGATGGCCAGTCACCTTTCATCGGGCTGATTAGACTGGGACCTCGAGGGGGAAGGGCCAGACAGTGAAGACTTCAGAAAGTGCTGGAGCCATTCAGGGCCAATGCCAAGTGACTACTGTTATCTGAACCTTTTCCTCCTGCTCTGTCATTACCTCTTCCCCGAGGGACAAGATTGTAAGGCCCAGAGCTTGGTTGAAAAAAGGTTACAAATATATTTTTTTTAATGTTTAATTTTTAAATTTTTTTTGGTTGCAGCATGCGGGATGTTAATTCCTCAACCAGGGATAGAATCTGTGGCCCCTTCACTGGAAGCAGAGTCTTAACCCCTTGGACTGACGGGAAAGTCCCCTCAATTTTTTTTTAGTTAAAACAATGTTGGTCACTGACACCCTTTTCACCTTTCAAAGAGGGGTGGGGCCAGGGACTCAGGGTCAGTCTGGCATCTGATAACCTGCTGGCAGCAGCATCCAACCACCCTGCCATCCCTCTCCCTACCCACCCCCCGACCCCAACCACCACCCTCCACCCAGGAGATGCTGCCAAGGCTCCCTGGTTCTGCAGTTTGTTCACAGGCTGAGTCCAACTGTGACAAACTGTCAGGTGGAGGTGGGGAGTGTCGACGGTTTCCCTAAAGGTGGGAGTCGGAGTCCTTCCTGACAAACTGCCTGACCCTGACCTCTCCCTCTGTGGGACGAAGATGAATACAACTACTTCATATGGTTGTCGTGAACACAGAAACCCTGAATACTCATGAATACAGGTAAGCTCAGTCGTGTCCGACTTTTTGCGACCCCATGGACTATAGCCTACCATGCTCCTCCGTCCGTGGGATTCTCCAGGCAAGAATACTGGAGTGGGTTGCCATTTCCTTCTCCAGGAGATCTTCCCAACCCAGGGATCGAACCCAGGTCTCCCGCATTGCAGGCAGACGCTTTACCATCTGAGCCACCAGGGAAGCTCTGAATGCAGGTAAACACTCAATAAATGTTTACTGTTAGCAGTGGCTGTGGCAGGGGTTGAGCCTCACTCAGGCGGAAATCAGTCCCAACTTCACTTTCACTTTTCACTTTCATGCCTTGGAGAAGGAAATGGCAACCCACTCCAGTGTTCTTGCCTGGACAATCCCAGGGATGGGGGAGCCTGGTGGGCTGCCATCTATGGGGTCACACAGAGTCGGACTCGACTGAAGCGACTTAGCAGCAGTAGCAGCAGTGTTCCTCTGACCCCTGGGGAATTAAGTCAAATACAGTACGTTCCCGACAGATGAATGAGTTCCATTCCAAGAGCATGTTTGTAAGTCCAATTTGCTCGTAAGTCCAACAAAGTTAGCCCCAGGCACCCAACTAACACAATTGGCTGTATAGTACTGGATTGTAACAGGTTTATGACACTTTACACACAAATAATAACATAAAAAACACAAAAACAAACACAAAGAAAACATTTTTAATCTTACAGTGCAGTACCTTGAAAAGTACAGCCCCTAGTACAACAGCTGGCACACAGGCATCGAGTGAACAGGCAAGAAGAGTTACTGACTGGCAGAGGGAGAGGAGGTGGGAGATGGTAGAGCTGAAGGATCGTCAGCAATGGGAGATGGAGGGAAAGTTGCCATTTCACTCATGTCTGATGTGGATGGCACAGGTTCTGATTCTGTGCTGGATTCAGTTCTGTCTGCTCTTTTGAAAAAATGATCCAGTGATGTCTGGGTACATCCTGGGCTTGAAATAAAGATACTCCTCTCTATACAGTACTGCACAGTAAAGCCCACAAAAGCACAGCCACTTGTAGAGGAGGCACATGGGTGACAGTGTGCCGGACCGTGAGCTAACTTAACATGACTGGACGTGTGACATGTTTGCCATTTTTGAAAGTTCACTACTTGAAGGTTTGTATATAGGGGACCTACTGTATGGAGAATTCACTGATACTCAAGCTACTTAACGAGCGTTGCCTTTTATTCTCAAGGGTAAAGGCTAAGGGCTATGGTTTTTCTAGGAGTCATGGAGTTGTACCATAAAGAAGGCTGAGTGCTGAAAAACTGATGCTTTCGAATTGTGAAGCTGGAGAAGACTCTGGAGAGTCCCTTGGACTACAAGGAGATCAAACCAGCCAATCCTAGAAGTCAACCATGAATATTCATTAACAGGACTGATGCTGAAGCTGAAACTAACTCATTGGAAAAGACCCTGGTGCTGGGAAAGATTGAAAGCGGGAGAAGGGGATGATAGAGGACATCGAGATGGTTGAAAAGCATCACCAACTCAATGGACATGAGTTTGAGCAAACTCCGGGAGATAGAGAAGGACAGGGAAGCCTGGCATGCTGCAGTCCATGGTCACAAAGAGTTGGACACAACTTAGCTAATGAACAACAACAGGGCTAAGAAGACATTTTCCCTACAGAAAAATATTGTGATCTTTCCAAAGAGAAAAATCTATGGTTCCTCCTCTGCCAACCCCAGAGTTTTTGTCAAAATTCTACCTCACTGAGCCCATGTACAATGGGGAGACCTCAGAGCCTGGAGAGATCAGGCATGTCACCTGTGGATGTGTTACCATTAAGAGATTAAAGGAGACTCTTTTAACAAGAGAATTTTCAGCAAACATTGAAACAATACTCAGAGTACTGGGTTGAATTTATTCAAGAATATTAGTTTTCTTTGAATTAGTTTTTTCTAATGGCAGAGAATCGGATCTCATTTTAAGACAGCTCATGATTTTCCTGGGGGAGCTAGAATGCAGAGTAAGTCCCTTGAAATGGGAACACCGCCCAGATGAAAGGCCAGTGATAGCACCATGTGGAAGTAACCTAAGTGCCCATCGACAGATAAATGGATAAAGATGTGGTACATATGTACAACGGAATACTACTCAGCCACAAAACAGAATGAACTAATGCCATGTGCGACATGGATGGACCTGGAGATTATCACACTAAGTGAAGTAAGGCAGACAAAGATTAATATGGTATTGTTTACATGCAGAATCTAAAAAAAAAAAGATACAAATGAACTTATTTACAAAATAGAAACAGACTCACAGACTTAGAGAGCAGTTACCAGAGGGATAGATTGGGAGTTTGAGATTGATATGTACATAATGCTATATTTAAAACAGATAACCAACACGGACCTACTGTACAGCACAGGGAACTCTGCTCAATACTCTGTAATAGCCTAAATGGTAAAATAATTTGAAAAAGAATAGATACAAGTATATGTATAACTGAATCACTTTGCTTTACACCTGAAACTAACATAACATTGTTCATCCAATACTATATTCCAATATAAAATTAATTTAAAAATTAGAAACACACACAGACACATGCACATAAAGACAATGACAGCTAGTCCTGCCCTGTCTTGCCCTCTCCACTGAAGTCAGAAAGAACCTCCAGTTTGTCCATAAGGAAGGCAGGGCTGGGGTTTCCCAGGCAGTGCTAGTGGTAAAGAACCCACCTGCCTATGCAGGAGATAAAGAGACACAGGTTCGATCCCTGGTTCAGGAAGATCTCCAGGAGAAAGGCAGGCAACACACTCCAGTATTCTTGCCTGGATAATCCCATGGATAGAGGAGTCTGGAGGCCTACAGTCCATAGTGTCTCAAAAAGTCAGATATGACTGAAGCAACTTAGCACGCACACACAAGGCAGGGCCGAGAGTCAACAGACTGTAATTTATCTTTGCAACAACTGGAAAGCAAGTTTCAGAACATTACATATCCTTTTTATAAAGTTCAACAATGAGTGAAACTAAACAATACACTGATTTTTGGTGGTGGTGGTTTTTTATTCTTTTTTTTTTTTTTTTTTGGTTTCTTTGGTTTTTTTTTTTTTTTACTTTCAGATAAGATTGTTTTTCTAATTTAGAGAGCATGTTTCTAATCCATGTTTTATAAGTAGATGGTTTCTGAAAACTCAGCTCAAATGTCTTCAACTTCTAATGGATTTTTCACTGTCCTTTGACCATTTCTATAACAGAGTGCTCTGAAAATTTACAATGTACTTTATTTTTTAAATTTTCTATTGGGATACAATTGCTTTTACAGTGTTACATTAGTTTCTGCTGGACAAAGAAGTGACTCAGCCATACTCACACATATAGCCCCGCTCCCTGTCTGGCCTCCCTCCCACCCATCCCCCATCCCAGCCCTCCAGGCCATCACAGAGCACTGAGCTGAGCTCCCTGTGCTATACAGCAGCGTCCCACTAGCTCTCTGCTGAACACAGGGCAGTGTATGTATGTCAGTCCTAACCTCCCAGTTTGTCCCACGCTCCCCTTCCCTGCTGTGCCCACATGTCCGTTCTCCATGACTGCATCTCTATTCCTGCCTGGAAAGAGGTTCATCTGCACCATTTTTCTAGATTTCACATATGTTTTTTAACATACAATATTTGTTTTTTTCTTTCTGACTTACTTCACTCTGTATGACAGACTCTAGGTCCATTTACATCTCTACAAATGAACCTATTTCATTTTAGTGGCTAAGTAATATTCCATAGTATATATGTACCATATCTTTTTTTTCCATTTATCTGTTGCTGGACATTTAGGTTGTTTCCATGTTCTGGCTATTGTAAATAGTGCTGCAGTGAATATAGGGATACATGTGTCCTTTTGAATTGTGTTTTTTTCAGGGTATATGCCCAGGAGTGGGATTACTGGGTCATGTAGTAGCTCCAGGCCTCCCAGGTGGTAGAGTGGTAAAGAATCTACCGGCCAGTGCAGGAGATGCAAGAGATGTAGTTTCAGTCCTTGGATTGGGAAGATCCCCTGGAGTAGAAGATGGCAACCCGCTCCAGTACTCTTGCCTGGAAAAGTCCATGGACAGAGGAGCCTGGTGGGCTACAGTCCATGGGGTCACAAAGAGTCAGACACGACTGAGCAGACACCCGTCCCCCCCACACACACCCCACATACAGTAGTTCTAGGTTTAGTTTTTTAAGTAACCTCCACGCTGTTCTCTTCCGTTGCTATATCAATTTACATTCCCACTAACACTGTAAGAGGGTTCCCTTTTCTCCACACTCTTTTCAGCATTTATAGTTTGTAAATTTTTTGATGATGGTCGTTCTGACTGGTATGAGGTGATACTTCATGGTAGTTTTGATTTGCATTTTTCTAATAATTAGTGATGTTGAGCATCTTTTCACGTGCTTCTTGGTCACCTGTATGTCCTCCTTGGAGAGATGTTTATTTAGGTCTTCTGCCCATTTTTTGATTGGGTTGTTTGTTTTTTAATATATATTGAGCTCCATGAGCTGTTTGTATGTTTTGGAGATTAATCCTTTGTCTGATGCTTAATTTGCAAATATTTTCTCCCATTCTGAGGATTATATAAAAGAATGAAATTAGAACACTACCTAACACTATACACAAAAATAAACTCAAAATGGATTAAAGACCTAAATGTAAGACAAGGCACAAACTCTTAGAGAAAAACACAGGAAAAAAACATTCTTTGACATAAACCACAGCAAGATCTTTTTTGACCCACCTCCTAGGGTAGCGAAAATAAAAACAAAAATCAGCAAAGGAAACAATAAACGAGACAAACAATACATTCTTTAAACATATGAAGGTACTTGATAAAACTACAAACTAAAATGTCAAGAGAAGAATTAACACAAAATTCAGGATAGTGATGATTTGGGTGGGTGAGGAAGTAAGGGGATAAAATGGGAGAATAGAACACAAGCAAGTTATAAATAACAGTTTGGCAGTGAATTCACAGGTGTCCCAAAAAATTAAGAAGAGAACATATCTTAACTGAATTCTATTAACATTAACTATGTCTTATGAATTTCTAATTTACAGAGAATTATTACTAAGTATTTTTTTCCATTTTCTTTATTTGATTGCCTTCCAGACTTAAAATCATACAATAACTGTTAAGAAATAGATTCCTTATAAAAAAGAAGATTCTAATTCTGGAAAATAGCTAACTGGGATGTATAGTTTCATCTTGCTTGACTTATGAATGCTGGTATTGATCTCTAAATGGAATTTTCAAACCAGTGACTTTTGTAAAAATATGATAGAAAGAAGAAGGACATAAAGAGCAGAAGGGGAAGAAAGGAAAGATGATGGACAGAACAAACTCGAACAATAACTTTAACGGGCTCTATCATTCCCTATAAATCAACAAATCACTTTCCCACTTTCCCCGGCTGCAGTAGAATCTGGAACCATTCTGCTCATTTCAGAGCTGGTTATAAGAGCTCGGACTGGTGCCATGTTATGCATTTGGAAGAATGATTGCATTATAAACCCCATTCCAAGCTTCCCACTGTTCCAGCAATGGCAACAGTGAAGAATGTTTGAGCCATTTTAAAATGTGAAAATATAGCTCCCATATCACTGAGGCTTCCCACCACTCAAACTCCGCCCCCCCAAATAGTTTCAGTCACCTGCCTAATTGAGTTCTGAAGTTAGGTAAGAAATAATCATTGCTTTTTAAAATTTTTATTTATTTCTTTTTGGCTGTGCTGGGTCTCCCCTGCTGGGCTTTTTTCTCGAGTTTGGTGTTCGGGCTTCTCATTATGGTGGCCTCTCTTGTTGCAGAGTACAGGCTCTACCGTGCACAGGCCTCAGTAGTTGTAGCATGTGGTTTCAGTAGCGGAGGCTCCCAGGTTCTAGAGCTCAGGCTCAATAGTTGTGGTGCATGGGCTTAGTTGCTCTGCGCCATGTGGGATATTCCTGGACCAGGGATTGAACCCATGTCTCTGCATTGACAAGCGATTCTTTACCACTGAGCCACCAGGGAAGCCCAGAATCACTTCTTCTAGTAGTAACTTATATGTAATAGCTTGTAGCATGAGGCATTCATGAAATTGGAGCCCTGTGGAAACTCCAGGCTTAGCACCTAGCAGAAAATCATCAACTTCGACAGAACAGGCTTTGGGGCTTCTGTTTCCAAAGGTGTGATTGATAAGATACCCTGAAGGACCCTCCTCACTAAAAACTGAGTGAAAAGTGAAAGTGTTAGTTGCTTAGTTGTGTCTGACTTTTGGGGGCCCTGTGAAGTGTAGCCAGGCTCTTCTGTCCATGGGCTTCTCCAGGCAAGAATACTGGAGTGGGTTGCCATTTTCTTTTTCAGAGGATTTTCCTGACCTAGGAATTGAACCCAGGTCTCTTACATTGCAGGCAGATTGTTTACCGTTTGATCCACCGGGGAAGCTGGTGTCATTTTAAATGCGAGTAAACAAATAACTTGGCAGAAAAAGAAGAGATTTCAGAAGAGGTGGCAAGAATACACAGAAGAACTGTACAAAAAAGGTCAAATGACCCGGATGGTGTGATCACTCACCTAGAGCCAGACATCCTGGAGTGTGAAGTCAAGTAGACCTTGGGAAGCATCACTACAAACAAAGCTAGTGGAAGTGATGGAATTCCAGCTGAGCTATTTCAAATCCTAAAAGATGACGCTGTTAAAGTGTTGCACTCAATATGCCAGCAAATTTGGAAAACTCAGCAGTGGTCACAGGACTGGAAATGGTCAATTTTCATTCCAATCCCAAAGAAGGGCAATACCAAAAAATGTTCAAACTACCACACAATTATTCTTATTTCACATGCTAGCAAGGTAATGCTCAAAATCCTTTAAGATAGTCTTCAACAGTATGTGAACCACGAACTTCCAGATGTACAAGCTGAATTTACAAAGGGCAGAGGAACCAGAGATCAAATTGACAACATCTGTTGGATCATATAAAAAACAAGGAGATTAAAAAAAACTACTTCTGCTTCATAGATTATGCTAAAGCCTTTGACTGTGTGGATCACAACAAACTATGGAAAATTCTTCAAGAGATGGGAATACCAGGCCACCTTACCTGCCTACTGAGAAACCTGTATGTAGGTCAAGAAGCAATAGTTAGAACCAGATATGGACAATGGACTGATTCAAAATTGGGAAAGGAGTATGTCAAGGCTGTATATTGTCACCCTGTTTATTTAACTTATATGCAGAGTACATCATGCAAAATGCTGGGCTGGATGAAGCACAGGCTGGAATCAAGATTGCCAGGAGAAATATCAACAACCTCAGATATACAGATGATACCACTCTAATGGTAGAAAGTGAAGAGGAACTAAAGAGCCTCTTGATGAAAGTGAAAGAAGAGAGTGAAAAAGCTGGCTTAAAACTCAACATTCAAAGAACGAAGATCATAGCATCGAGTCCTATCACTTCGCAGCAAATAGATGGGAAATAATGGAAATAGTGACAGACTTTATTTTCTTGGGCTCCAAAATCACTGTAGATGATGACTGCAGCCATGAAATTAAAAGATACTTGCTCCTTGGAAGGAAAGCTATGACAAACCTAGACAGCATATTAAAAAGCTGAGACATCACTTTGCTGACAAAGGTCTATTTAGTCAAACTATGGTTTTTACAGTAGTCATGTAGAGATGTGAAAGTTGGACCATAAAGAAGGCTGAACACCAAAGAATTGAAACTTTTGAACTGTGGTGCTGGGGAAGACTCTTGAGAGTCCCTTGGACAGCACGACTCAATGAACATAAGTTTGAGTAAACTCCAGGAGATGCTGATGGACAGGGAGGCCTGGTATGCTGCAGTCCATAGAGTCACAAAGAATCGGACACAACTGAGCGACTGAACTGAACTGGCAGCAAGGAAATCAAACTAGCCAATCCTAAAGGAAATCAACTCTGAAAATTCATTGGAAGGGCTGATGCTGAAGCTCCAATACTTTGGCCACCTGATGTGAAGAGCCTACTCATTGGAAAAGGTCCTGATGCTGGGAAAGATAGAGGGCTGGAGGAGAAGGGTACAACAGAGGATGAGAGAGTTGGATGGCATCACCAACTCAACGGACATGAATTTGAGCAAACTCTGGGAGATGGTGAAGGGCACGGAAGTCTGGAGTGCTGCAGTCCATGGGGTCACAAAGAATCAGACACGACTGAGTGACTGAACAACAGCTCCTCCCCCTGAGAATTCATACCCACAAGCCAGCAGTCTAAATCCACACTACCCGGGCAGTACAGAAAACTCAGGTTGAAATTTTAATTTAAAATGGTTCAGGATTGGTGTCTCTGAGGAGCAAGGGCTAATCTTCTCCTGAGGAACTCAGCTTCCAATCCAGCCTGGAAGAATTTCTGCACAGATAACTTTCCCAGACTGTCAGGCAACATTCACAAAACTCTCAAGGAAAGAAGATGTCATAGATGAAATTTACCAGAAACAACACAAAACAGAAACAAATCCCCAAATGCTTCAGGAATTGAAAATAACTGGCCCAGAATAACTCACTTAATATGTTTAAAGTGAATATAATAAAATCAATGAACTGCTTTTGTAGCAGTTTAGACACAGCTGATATACAGAGAAAAAAGTGAATGGCAGATAAACCCCAAGACATAAATAACATCTGGAGAGAAGAGGGATGGGGAATGTGAAAGAGACTTTAAGGGACCAAGAGGATAGAGTTAGAAGCTCTAACCTGTGCATAATTTGGTTGCCACAGGGAGATAATAGGGTGTGGAAGAGGCACTGTTCAAACAGAATGTTTCAGAACTGTTGAAAGATGTTCACCGTTAGATGCCATAAGTCCCGTGAATTCCAACTGAGATGAATGTTTGAAAAAAAATCACAGGAAAACCAAAGAAAAATAGGAGGTCCTATAAGCAGCCAAAGAGAAAAAACTACAATTAGACTTGTGCTGATGTCGAAACAGAGATGGCTGAGAGCCAGGGGAAGCCTACCTGACTCTTATCAGCAGAGAGAGCTTCCACCTGAACTTGAACTTCATAAACCGGATCATGCTTTATCTCTCCTGCTTGCCATTTTCTTGGCTTTCTGCATGAAGCCAGTGCTTGATGTGCTTATGATGGTGGTATTTCACCATCCTTCAGTCCTTCTCTGCACACGTACCAACTCCCGAAACTAAGTGTAAATCTCCTGGTTGACCCCTCAGATACCCTTCCAATATATCTGTCACTTTTCACTTAAAATGACCAGGCAATCAAGATCATAATAAGAAGTAAAGGAAAGTTGATACGAGTCAGACATGTCCAGGCTATAGCATAATCCATGTTGTTAAGTGAAGAATCTCAAGAAACTGGTAAACATTCAGAAGAGAAAGGCTCTACTTCATGTATTGTGTAGACTAGTAATCTGAAGATCAGAATGTAAATAATCACCTATAATTTGAAAAGACCCTGATGGATGGTACATTTTAGGGGGAAGTTCCTGCCAGGCATGCAGCTTTTTAGCAGTTTGAGAAACTCTTGAAAAGCGGAGTTTATGTGTATAAAGTCTGACAGTATTGGCTGCACCATAGTATAATAAAAAACAGTGCAGTTAAATAACAGTAGCCTGGAAAATGTCAATGATACATTCATGCTACTAAAGATCAGCGCATCTCCTTACTTTTATTTAGGAGGCTAAAACTGGAGATTTTTAGCATTAATAAAAGAAGAATAGTAACCATAGAAACAGAGCATTTATCTTATTTCCATGGGAAGGAAAGCAGCTCTTTCTGTGGAATGCTTTGAGGTCCTCTGTTAAGCGCTTCTCCTGAAGATCCCTCTCCTAAAGATCTCTCTGGACTATTTAAAGTAATGGGAATTCTCTAAAAATAATAGGCAAGCCATTTAGTAATAAGGGCAATTTTGATTAAAAGTTAAAATATTCTTACTATAAAGAAATGCGAAGTGTGATGGCAACAGACCAAACTATCCAATAGGGAAGGAGAAGAGCAAAGGACCGAATCAATGTTCAGATTGCAATTGCAATAAAAAGGAAAAACTGACAGATATTGAACGCCTACTCTTTCTCAAGCACTTGTTATACTTCACTGCATTTAATCCTCATGACCGTCCTGTAAGAATATATACATATATATTTATTTTATCTTTTTCTTAACTGTTAAAGTCATCCAGTTCTCCCTTGGTATCTGCAGGGGGTTGGTTCTAGGATCCCTGTGGGTACCAAAATTAAAGGATGCTCAAGTCCTTTACATAAAACGATGCAGCATTTGCATAACCTGGTATACTTTAAATCATTTCTAGATTACGTATAAGGTCTAATACAATGTAAATGCTATGTTGCTGCTGTTGCTGCTAAGTCGCTTCAGTTGCATCCGACTCTGTGCGACCCCATAGTAAATACTTGTAAATACTATGTAACTAGTTGACAGAGCGCAGAAAATTTAAGCACATTTTTTACTATTTTATCTCCTTTCCCTCCTCTCTCAATATTTGATAATTTTACTGTTATTTTCCCCTTTCTTTTGGTTACCTTTGTAAATTAAATGCTACATCTAGACTTTTGTTTCCTGATCCGTCAACTGGCAGCAGTATATATTGATTCCTTACTTTGCAATATGAGGGTATTACTGCCTCTTTCCTTTCCTACAATTTTAAACTTCCACTTTTGATAGATCCTATTTTCTTGGGCTCCAAAATCACTGTGGACAGTGACTGCAGCCATGAAATTAAAAGATGCTTGCTCCTTGGAAGGAAAGCTATGACAAACATAGACAGCATATTAAAAAGCAGAGACATCTGTTAATTGATAAATGTCTGTATAGTCAAAGCTATGGTTTTCCCAGCAGTCATGTATGGATGTGAGAGCTGGACCATAAAGAAGGCTGAGCACTGAAGAATTGATGCTTTCAAGTTGTGGTGCTTGAGAGTCCTTTGGACTGCAAGGAGATCTTGCCAGTTAATCCTAAAGGAAATCAACTCTGAAAATTTATTGGAAGGACTGATGCTAAAGCTTCAGTACTTTGGCCACCTGATGTGAAGAGCTGAATCACTGGGAAACACCCTCATGCTGGGAAAGATTGATGGCAAAAGGAGAAGGGGGTGACAGGATGAAATGGTTAGATAGCATCACTGACTTAATGGTCATGAATTTCAGCAAACTCTGGTCCATGGTGTCCCGAAGAGTCAGACACAACTTAGTGACTGAACAACAACAATTTTACTGTCAAAGCTGATGTTATGTACATTTCGCTGCTACATGATAGTTAAATATTTATTTCGAGGTTTGCCTATCAGTTCAGTTTAGTTCAGTCACTCAGTCGTGTCCAACTCTTTGTGACCCCATGAATCGCTGCACGCCAGGCCTCCCTGTCCATCACCAACTCCAGGAGTTCACCCAAACTCATGTGCATCAAGTCAGTGATGCCATCCAACCATCTCATCCTCTGTCGTCCCCTTCTCCTCCTGCCCTCAATCCCTATAGATTGATTCTAATATTGGAAATCAATAAACAATATTTATCATGGTTGTAAAATTATTTTTTATTCTAGGACCAAATTCCTTCTCCCTTGTTCAAAGCTCACAGTGTCATTTGCCTGAAACAAGAATCTACTAGCATCGTGTAAGGTTAAGTGGTTTCCTCAATTTTATTCATTGTTTAAGATAAATGTTTGGTAGAATTCAATGGTGGTGTCATACAGACATAGACTTTTGTTTGAGTGGAAGTTTTTAACTACAGATTTAATATCTTTAGTAATTACAGGACTATTCTGATTTTTTATTTCTTCTTAATACGAGTTTTGAAAAGTTGTCTTGTTATAGAAAATTGTCCATTTTTCCCTCAATTTTCATTTTTTGGCATAAATTCTTTTTTAAATATTCTGGATCCTAATTTCAATTTCTGGAATATCTTTAGTGATGTCTCCTTTTTCATTATAATAATGGCTAGTGTATTTTCTTAATCAGTCTTCCTAGTAAGTATTTATCAATTTAATCTTTTAAGAAGTGAAGTTGCTGGCTCCTTGGGTATAAATCTATTCTACTTTTATTGATATGCTAAACAGTTTTCCAAAGTGGTTTTTACCAAATTACACATACACCAGCAGGATATGAGAGTTTTGCTTGGTCCACGTCTTTGCCAAAACCCAGTATTGTCTGTCCTTTTTATTATAGCTCTGCAGGTGGGTATCTTATTTGAATTTACATTTATCTGATAACTAATGATTTTGAGCACCTTTTTATATGCTTATTTGTCATTTATATATCTTCTTTTATGAAGTTCCTCTCTATGTATTTTGCCCATTTCTCTATTATCTAAGAGTTTTTTTTTTAAACATTTTTCATATATTTTACACATTTACATATGTGTCCTTTCCAGGTTATGTGTATTGCAAAATATCATCTCCCAACTTCTTAACTTGCCTTTTCACTCTCTTAGTATTGTTGTTAGATCAACAGTTTCTTAACTTTGTGTAGCCCTATTTATCAACTATTATGTATTATTTACTTGTTTATTATTTACTTCTAAACACTATGTTTAGTGCTTTTAAAAAGTCTTTCTCTACCTCAAAAGGCATGAAGATATT
Organism: Bos indicus; assembly: GCF_029378745.1. Lineage (NCBI taxonomy): Eukaryota > Metazoa > Chordata > Mammalia > Artiodactyla > Bovidae > Bos > Bos indicus. The sequence goes on along the minus strand of NC_091772.1, from coordinate 34,113,618 downwards.
TTCCTGTAATTTATTCTAGAATTTTATTGGTTTTTGCCTTCCTTATGGACATATATAATCCACCTAGAACTGATTTTGAGTATGATTTCTTTTTTTCGCTTTGGATATTCTATTGGTCCAGCACCATGAACTGAAAGACCATCTTTTTCTCACTGCACATCAGAATCATCTTTGTCATTTACTCAAATGACTATATATTTGGTACTGTTTCTATGCTTTCTGTTACGTTTCATTTCTCAGTTTGTCTCTCACTGTGTGAATGGCACACTGACTTTATTACAATAACCTATAATTAGTTTTAATGTATGAGAGTATAAGTTCTACAAATAGGTTTTTCTTTAAAATTATTTTGGTTATTTCTAGACTTTTATCTTTTCACACAAATTTTTGAATCAGCTTGTTGACTTCCACACCAAAAAATATCTGCTGACATTTTCACTGAGTTTGCATTTACTCTATAAATCAACTTGTGGAGATTTGTTAATAACTTTAGTCTTCTAATCCATTACCACAGTGTAAATCTCCACATATTTAGGTATTTTTAATTTATTTCCACGATGTTTGTAATTTTCCAAATAGAAGCCCTCCATATTTTCTTATTAGTTACAGCCCTAGATATTTGATATTTCTGAGGCTATTACAGATGGTATGTTTAAATTTTTCATCTTTAAATCTTTATTGCTAACATACAGAAATAAAGGAGATTTTTGCATTGATCTTTTATCTAGTGTCCTTACTAAGTTAACTTCTTTTTTTTTTTTTAGTTAACTTCTAAATTATAATAGTTTGTAGATTATTTGAATAGTCTATGTATAATAACTATTTGATTTCTCCCTTTCTAATCATTCTATTTTTTTAATTGCCTTACTTACTGGCTAGGACCTCTATTATATTAAATTAAAAGTGATATTAGGCATCTTTGTCTTGTTCCTAGCTTAAGGAAGAAAACTTCTGATATACCAAAATTAAGTATGAAGCTTACTCTAAGTTTTTTGTATATACTTGCTCATCCAATTAAGGAATTTCCCTTCTGTATAGACTTTGATAAATTCTTCTCTTTTTAATCATTGGGGTTTGAATTTTATCAAATGCTTTTTCTGCATCTGGCATGATAATCAATTTTTTCCCCTTTATTCAGTTAGTATGGTAAATTGCATTTTATTGATTTTTATAGTGTTAAATCAACTCTGCATTCCTGGAATAAATCCAACTTTTTGTGATGTGCTTTTGGTTTTGTTTTTATAAATTGCTGGATTCAATCAGCTAAAATTTTGTTTGGGTCACGCATCTATGTTCATGAGAAGAACCAGCCTTTAATTCTCTTTCTTTCTACTAGTCTTGCCAGGCTTTGATATCAAGATTCTGATGTGGCCTCATAAAAATAAACTGGGATGTATTTTCTCTTTTTCTATTCTTGGCAAGTGTTTTTATAAGAGTGGTATTATATATTCTTTGAGGTTTGGAAATATTCACAAATGAAGTTATCTGTACCTGGAGATTTCTTAATGGAAAGGCATTTAATTACAAATTTAAGTTTTAATTACATATTTAAGTTTTAAATAGGTATTCAGATTTTGCACTTTTCTTTTTGTACTAGTTATGGTAAGCTGTATTTTCTTAGGAATTTGTCCATTTCCTCAAAAATGGTACATTTTGTGCCTAAATTTATTTCTAATAACTCTTTTTATCTTTAAATATCTTTAAGATCTGTGAAAAGGGAAAGTGAAAGTTGCTCAGTTGTCTCCAACTCTTTGTGACCCCATGGACTATACAGGCCATTCTCCAGACCAGAAAACTGGAGTGGGTAGCCTTTCCCTTCTCCAAGGGATCTTCCCAACCCAGGGATCGAACCCAGGTCTCCTGCATTGCAGGCAGATTCTTTACCAACTGAGCTATCATTACAAATTTAAGTTTTAATTACATATTTAGGCTATAAGTAGGTATTTAGATTTTGCACTTTTCTTTTTGTTATCAGTTATGGTAAACTGTGTTTTCTTAGGAATTTGTCCATTTCCTGGTAAATTTTGTGCCTAAATTTATTTCTAATACCCCTTATTATCTTTAAAGTATCTTTATGATCTGTAATGACTTCCTGTTTAAAAAATTCTTGATATTGATTATAGGGCCTCTTTTTTTCCTTTTTCAATCTTCAAAATATTTAGTCTTTCAGAGAACCAAATCTCAGCTTTGTTGATTTTCCTCTATCGTACTTAGAGTTTCTATTTTACTAATTTTTGCTTTTATCTTTATTATTTCCTTCCACCTACATTCTAGGCTTAATTTGCTCAGAGTTTTTTTTTTTCCCCTCCTATTTGTTTTGTTTTAGCTGGACAGTGGGATCATTGGTTTTTAAACTTTCTTCTTTAACATATGGATTTGATGGTTGTACATTTTTCTATAAGCACAGCATTTGTGGCATCCAACATATTTTGATATGCCATATTTTCGTTTTCATTCAGTGTAAAATGTCATTTAACTCCATTGAGATTTCTTTCCTGACCCAAAGTTTATTTTTAAATGAACTGCTTACCTGAGGATTTTCTAGTGATTATTTCTGTTTGTTTATTTTTAGTTTAATTCTTCTGTGTAAGAGAACATGATTTGGATCTTTTAAAATTTGTTGAGACTTATGACCTTGAAAATTATCAATTTTGATCAAATTTGGCATAGATGAGTTGAGAACAAGTATATTCTCAAGATAGGTGCATTGTTAATTAGGTTAGTTTTATTTATCACATCAATAATCTTCCTTAATCCTCTCTTTAGTTATATATAACTAATTATAAAATACATATATTTATAGCTTAATTTGCATTATTATATTTTTCAGGTTTTTTATTTCCAACTGATCTTTTTTTTCAGTTTTATTTATTTATTTACTTTACAATATTGTTTTTGTTTTGCCATACATTGACATGAATCCGCCATGGGTGTATAGGTGTTCCGCATCCTGAACCCCACTCCCACCTCCCTCCCCATCCCATCCTTCTGGGTCATCCCAGTGCACCAGTCCTGAGCACCCTGTATCATACATTGAACCTGCACTGGCGATTCGTTTCACATGTGATAATTTACATGTTTCAATGCCACTCTGCCATATCATCCTGCCCTCGCCCTGTCCCACAGAGTCCAAAAGACTGTTCTATACATCTGTGTCTCTTTTGCTGTCTTGCATACAGGGTTATCATTACCATCTTTCTCAATTCCATATATATGCGTTAGTATACTGTACTGGTGTTTTTGTTTCTGGCTTACTTCACTCTATATAATAAGGCTCCAGTTTCATCCACCTCATTACTGATTCAAATGTATTCTTTTTAATGGCTGAGTAATATTCCATTGTGTACATGTACCACAGCTTTCTTAGCCATTTGTCTCTGATGGATATCTAGGTTGCTTCCATGTCCTGGCTATTATAAACAGTGCTGTGATGAACACTGGGGTACACATGTCTCTTTCAATTCTGGTTTCCTCGGTGTGTATGCCCAGCAGTGGGATTGCTGGATCATAAGGCAGTTCTATTTCCAGTTTTGTAAGGAATCTCCACACTGTTCTCCATGGTGGCTGTACTAGTTTGCATTCCCACCTACAGTGTAAGAGGGTTCCCTTTTCTCCACACCCTCTCCAGCATTTATTGCTTGTAGACTTTTGTATAGCAGCCATTCTGACTGGTGTGAAATGGTACCTCATTGTGGTTTTGATTTCCATTTTTCTGATGAGTGATGTTGAGCATCTTTTCATATGTTTGTTAGCCATCTGTATGTCTTCTTTGGAGAAATGTCTGTTTAGTTCTTTGGTCCACTTTTTGATTGGGTCGTTTATTTTTCTGGAATTGAGCTGCAGGAGTTGCTTATATATTTTTGAGATTAATTCTTTGTCAGTTGCTTCATTTGCTATTATTTTCTCCCATTCTGAAGGCTGTCTTTTCATCTTGCTTATAGTTTCCTTTGTTGTGCAGAAGCTTTTAATTTTAATTAGGTCCCATTTGTTTATTTTTGCTTTTATTTCCAATATTCTGGGAGGTGGGTCATAGAGGATCCTGCTGTGATTTATGTCAGAGAGTGTTTTGCCTATGTTTTCCTCTAGGAGTTTTATAGTTTTGGGTCTTACGTTTAGATCTTTAATCCATTTTGAGTTTATTTTTGTGTATGGTGTTAGAAAGTGGTCTAGTTTCATTCTTTTACAAGTGGTTGACCAGATTTCCCAGCACCACTTGTTAAAGAGATTGTCTTTTCTCCATTGTATATTCTTGCCTCCTTTGTCAAAGATAAGGTGTCCATAGGTGTGTGGGTTTATCTCTGGGCTTTCTATTTTGTTCCATTGATCTATATTTCTGTCTTTGTGCCAGTACCATACTGTCTTGATGACTGTGGCTTTGTAGTAGAGCCTGAAGTCAGGCAGGTTGATTTCTTCAGTTCCATTCTTCTTTTTCAAGATTGTTTTGGCTATTCGAGGTTTTTTTGTATTTCCATATAAATTGTGAAACTATTTGTTCTAGCTCTGTGAAAAATACCATTAGTAGCTTGATAGGGATTGCATTGAATCTATAGATTGCTTTGGGTAGTATACTCATTTTCACTATATTGATTCTTCTGATTTATGAACACGGTATATTTCTCCATCTATTTGTGTCCTCTTTGATTTCTTTCACTAGTGTTTTATAGTTTTCTATATATAGGTCTTTTGTTTCTTTAGGTAGATATATTCCTAAGTAGGTGAATGGAATTGTTTTCTTAATTTCTCTTTCTACTTTCTCATTATTAGTGTATAGGAATGCAAGGGATTTCTGTGTGTTCATTTTATATCCTGCAGTTTTACTATATTCACTGATTAGCTCTAGTAATTTTCTGGTGGAGTCTTTAGGGTTTTCTATGTAGAGGATCATGTCACCTGCAAACAGTGAGAGTTTTACTTCTTCTTTTCCAATCTGGATTCCTTTTATCTCTTTTTCTGCTCTGATTGCTGTGGCCAAAACTGCCAAAACTATGTTGAATAGTAGTGGTGAGAGTGGGCACCCTTGTCTTGTTCCTGACTTTAGGGGAAATGCTTTCAATTTTTCACCAATGAGGATAATGTTTGCTGTGGGTTTGCCATATATAGCTTTTATTATGTTGAGGTATGTTCTTTCTATTCCTGCTTTCTGGAGGGTTTTTTATCATAAATAGATGTTGAATTTTGTTAAAGGCTTTCTCTGCATCTATTGAGATAATCATATGGTTTTTATTTTTCAATTTGTTAATGTGGTGTATTACATTGATTGATTTGCGGATATTGAAGAATCTTTGCATCCCTGGGATAAAGCCCACTTGGTCATGATGTATGATCTTTTAAATATGTTGTTGGATTCTGTTTGCTAGGATTTTGTTAAGGATTTTTGCATCTATGTTCATTAGTGATATTGGCCTGTAGTTTTCTTTTTTTGTGGCATCTTTGTCAGGTTTTGATATTTAGGGTGATGGTGGCCTCATAGAATGAGTTTGGAAGTTTACCTTCCTCTGCAATTTTCTGGAAGAGTTTGAGTAGGATAGGTGTTAGCTCTTCTCTAAATTTTTGGTAGAATTCAGCTGTGAAGCCGTCTGGTCCTGGGCTTTTGTTTGTTGGAAGATAATCATAGGAGTCCCAAAAGAAGAAGACAAAAAGAAAGACCATGAGAAAATACTTGAGGAGATAATAGTTGAAAACTTCCCTAAAATGGGGAAGGAAATAATCACCCAAGTCCAAGAAACCCAGAGAGTCCCAAACAGGATAAACCCAAGGCAAAAAACCCCAAGACACATATTAATCAAATTTAAAAAGATCAAACACAAAGAACAAATAGTAAAAGCAGCAAGGGAAAAACAACAAATAACACACAAGGGGATTCCCATAAGAATAACACCTGATCTTTCAATAGAAACTCTAGACCAGAAGGGAATGGCAGGACATACTTAAAGTGATGAAAGAAAATAACCTACAGCCCAGATTACTGTACCCAGCAAGGATCTCATTCAAATATGAAGGAGAAATCAAAAGCTTTACAGACAAGCAAAAGCTGAGAGAATTCAGCAACACCAAACCAGCTCTGCAACAAATGCTAAAGTATCTTCTCTAGACAGGAAACACAGAAAGGGTGTATAAACTCGAAGCCAAAACAATAAAGTAAATGGCAACGGGATCATACTTATCAATAATTACCTTAAATGTAAATGGGTTGAATGCCCCAACCAAAAGACAAAGACTGGCTGAATGGATACAAAAACAAGACCCCTATATATGTGTTATCCAGCCAATCTTAATGATCTAGTACTATGGAAAATTCTCTATCTTGATTTCAACTTTTTTTTTTAACATGATAATCTCCGTTATTTTTTAAGCATGTGTCTGAGTGATATCTGAGTCACAAATGAGTCCACCTGGTATTTTTTTAATGTTAGACACTATGATTTAAAAAATTTATGGCCTTGGATGCTATTATTTTTCTTCAAAGAAGCTTTCCTCTACTCTGTGAGCTGGAATGGGATCAGATGAGTTCAGTTCAATCAAGATTGAGCTGACATGAGGTGCTCTGGTGGTCTTTATAAGGCTTGGCTTACCCACAGGCTTAATATTAATAGTACACTAACCCCCAGGGATTCCAGGTGAAGGTTACTGTGCACCCCCTCCCCTCTGGACAGATTCTGAAATCCAATTTTTGTTTCTCAAGGATCATGAGACTGTTGAAAATTCCACACTGTGTTTCAGTGTTTTCTGCCTAGTTTCCTAGACTTTGACCTGCACAGCTTGAGCTTTGAAAAGGTCAGAGAAACATGATGCCAAATGCTCAACTTTCCTCAATGTCCTTTTTCTCTGGGATATTGGTCCTTCAAGTCCTGGCCACTTTGCTGGTCAGTGACAGAAGCCAAATTTATTCCATGGTTTGAAAAGAAAAACCTAAAACTTTAGGATGATTTTCCATTTATTAATGCTTTTCCACTATTACAAAGATCAGCAAACTCAAAGTCCTTTTATGTAACATCACAATTTTTAGAATATAGTTGGGTTAGTGTTTCTTTTAGGAAGCTTATTTAGTGGAGATTTATATCTTGGCCACTATGAATCTCACTGGACTATCCATTGTCAGGCAAACTGTGAACTTGGATTTAAGACCATTGTACTAAGTTGCTTTCTTTTTATTGATTATTTATGGCTGACTCACTCCCTATTAATCCCCACTAAGTTATACAGCCTTAAGGGTGCTTGATCATAAAGTTGGAAACAAAAGACTTGGAGTGGCTTTAGATTCTTCTTAAGTCAATTATTTCATGTGTAACATTCCATCCAAGTTTGTTTTGGAAAAAAAATACTTTTTTAAAATCATGGGAAAAAATAGTTAATTTTTCAGCAATCCCTTTTGGTGAATTAAAAACTCAAATCAAATCTTGGAGATCAATCAGAGGCTGTGATTTTCCACCTGAAAAGTTGACAATATTTAAAAATCGGAATATCTACAATATTCAGGATTTTACAAAAAAATAAACACATTTTTGAAATACTGCTCAGTAGGGAGGAAACACACACAAGAATCTGAGCTAAATTTTTTTTAGACCTTTTATGACATTAATTTTCAGGTCTTCCCTGGTGGCTCAGAAGATAAAGAATCTGCCTGCAATGCAGGAGACCTGGGTTCGATTCCTGGGTCAGGAAGATCCCATGGAGAAGGGAATGGCAACCTGCTCCAGTATTCTTGCCTGGAGCATCCTATGGACAGAGGAGCCTGGTGGGTCATAGTCCATGGGGTTGCAAACAGTCAACATGACTGAGCAACTAACACATGATATTAATTTTCCCAAGTTTATTATGATGCTTTTCTTTTTTAAAAAATTATTTATTTTTAATTGTAGGATAATTGCTTTACAGTATTGTATTCTTTTCTGCCATATATCAATATGAATCAGCCATAGGTATACATATGTCCCCTCTTTCTTGAACCTCCCTCCCACCTCCCACTCCATCCCACCTCTCTAGGTTGTCACAGAGATGCTCTTTTTTTTTTTTTTTTAATATAAAGATTTCATCAACACTCTCTTTTAGTGAATTTCAATGTATTTATCAACTGGTAAGTTGTGGACTGTTTTTGTTCTTCTGTGTCCTATCAAATAAAATTGGTTTGGAGAGAAATTTGATAGAAATCATCTGTGGCTGGATAGCAAATGAATTCATTACATTGAAGGTGAATACATGCCTTTATTTTAGAATAGATAATTTAAACCAAACATGACACTATGAAAATTAACATTTGGTTTTCCTCCATACTGAGACACACAGCAGCACTCCCCCATCTTATTTCCCAGTTACAATAACATGAGTAGATATTGACATAGCCTATTATCTCAGCAATAACACACATTACAACAAATGATTATTTATTAGCAGTAAAATGTTCCTCCAGGGCTTAATTTAGAATGCCTGCAATGAGATAACAAAATCTCAGTCTTGGAAGTGATCCTCTGTATAGTTATTGTTTAGGGAAATTTTTATTGCTTCACAGCAGTTTAAGATACTTAATTGACTGGTTCTTTGAAATGAAGGCATATGATTCAGGGCCAAAATCTTGGAAGGGTGATGTGGATGAACACATGCAGAATTAAAAGCCAGGCTTCCTGGAATGTTTGGTAGGATTTAGTTCAGAAGTAGAAGTGTTCATTTTGTTTTCTTCACACTCTGTGATGTCCTTGAGACTCCTGGATGTCCTGTTGTTCCAGTAGCTTCCACCCAAACCCCCAGATTATATGTGCAGACAGAAAGGTTGGGCATGGATGGTTTAATCTACCCAACTCCACTCTTTCACAATCAGAGGGCAGTCTCATATCAAGTTTGGTCAGATGGAGTGTGATGGGCTTGTGGTGCAAAACTTGATTGATGCGATGGGTTCATGCAGGTTTTCCTAGAAGATTTCAGCTCCAAGTGAGCTAAAACTACTTTAAGCTTGACAGGCAACAGGGGAGTCAGATTCCTGCAAATTCTTGTGATAACAAGGCAAGCTTCCAGTCCTGAAAATGCCAAGGCAGGTAGGCTGAAGTATGCAGGGTTAGATAAGGATGCAGGTCTGGAACTTCTGACTCACAGAAGCATAAGGTGAGACTGATCAAAAAGCGTAAGGTGAAAGAAACTCCACTTACCAGACTCAAGACTGCAAGGTCAGAGCGAGCAGGAGACCAAGGCTGGCCTGATGCTGAACGCCCCCAAACTGATACCTAAACGGTTCCTCCATTCCCCCTGACCTGATCACAGAGCCTGAGGCAGAATGGAGTCTCCAGGTGATCACTAAGACGTCTCAGCTGTGTGACATGAAGGCTTTAAGAGCAAGGAATTCCTTGGTCACTGCATCCTTCTTTAGTAAATTTTTTTGTGGACTTTTTTATTCCTTTCTAAATTCTTAATTTTACAGATTAATCAGGTTGCAGAGGTGGTTTTTGCCTTGATGACCAGATGTCATTCTTGCAACCCACTAACAGATACTCAATGGAGGACCTCCCTATCATGGTTGTGGGTGTGCCTGGTCTTACAGATGGCCCAGGGCCCTGGGTTTTCCCCTCTAAGCAGTCTTTGAATATGCTGACTGAGCACAATGATGACTGGAAGTCTCCATGACTGAACTAAAATCTTCATGCTTCCAAAACACTGAAATAAATTTCCTTAATGGACCTTCTGGCTAGTGGACGAAGCAACTGTAGAACTCTTGCTTGTACTACTATCCAAAGCTCTTTCCTCTGATTCCAATCTCCAGGCTCTCAGTATATGGTTTATTTGGAAAGGTGCTGAGCCAGCAGGTGGTCTGAGCATGCTGCAGTTGAGTGCACCCTACGCCCACACAAATCTACATCTTAGTAGACCTGCCCTTTCGGGACCCCTTCTTGATCAGTGAAACACATCCTCTCTTGTTCAGCCTCCTTGGTCCAGAATATCAAGATGGCAACATGGAAAGAAAAGTTAGGAGGCAAGCTAGGAGTACTTGGAACCTGGCAATGAGGCACATGTAGAATAGAGAAGCATGTTCTTGTGAACTTGTGAGGAGGAATGAGGAAAGAGAAATCCAGTAAATGAGCAGATCTGAGTTCACATTATAGACCCAAGAGAAGCCCAGTAGAGGGGGAAAATGATGGTCTTTAGGTTTTTGCAGACCCTAAATGGAAATGTAACACTTCCTTTGACTATCCATTAGTTCATCCATCCATCCAAGGTTGTGCTTATTGTTGTTGCTTGGTCTCCAAGTCATGTCCAACTCTTCTGTGACTCCATGGACTGTAGCCTGCCAGGCTCCTCTGTCCATGGGATTTTCCAGGCAAGAATACTGGAGTGGGTTGCCATTTCCTTCTCCAGGGGATCTTCTCCACCCAGGGATCGAACCTGGGTCTCCTGCATTGCAGGTAGGTTCTTTACAGATGAGTCACCAGGGAAGTTCTTTGTATTTATTACAACCTACTACATGCCCTGGTGCTGAACCAGGTGTGTATCCAGTCCGGATTCTGTCAGCAGAGCTGGTTTTCTAGGCAGAAGTTAGAATAGGATGAAATAAGGAAATTGTTATTTAAGTATTTACCTTGTGGTAGGCACTTTCATGGTAGGCTTCCCTGATAGCTCAGTTGGTAAAGAATCCGCCTGCAATGCAGGAGACCCCGGTTTGATTCCTGGGTCAGGAAGACCCACTGGAGAAGGGATAGGCTACCCACTCCAGTATTCTTGGGTTCCCCTTGTGGCTCAGCTGGTAAAGAATCTGCCTGCAATGCAGGAGACTGGGGTTTGATCCCTGAGTTGGGAAGATCCCTTGGAGAAGGGAAAGGCTACCCACTTCAGTATTCTGGCCTAGAGAATTCCATGGACTGTATAGTCCATGGGGTTGCAAAGAGCTGGACACGACTGAGCAACTTTCACTTTCACTTCAGGCACTTTCATACTGAGGATTTCATTTAGGCCTCAAAACAATCCTGTAGCTATTATTCTCCCCAGTTCTGAAGAATGACCAAGAAAGTACATTTCATGAAAGTTAAGATACAGAAGAATAAAACCAGAATGAAGATGATCATCCATGGGACCCACACGAGGTACCACCTCTGAGTCTCTGCTCACTTACCTATAAAATGGATGACTATACTCATCTTGGAGGATAGTTGTAAGGAGGAAATTGCATCAAATGGCAAATCATATTCTGACTATAAGGTTAAACCCCTAGCAAGTGGTGTGTCTTCTGCATTCTCATTGGAAGTCATATAGGAGGAGGCTGGCAGAGCACATGGCCATGGTGACACACGTAACAGCTCTGAGCTGGCCAGAGCTCAGTCCCTAACCTTCAGGGACCTGGAAAACCAGGGCAGCAGTGAGGAGGAAGCAGAACATTAATCATTAGCATGACATGAGGCTAGCCTTCTGGTCAGATGACAAGAGCACTGCTGCAATTCAGCAAGATCCACGGCATAGCCAGTGGCAGAAGGAATTCCTGGTCCCAAGCCCCTGCTCCCAGTGTCCCATCTCCAGGAGTTAAGGCTCTTGGTTCTTCCTTCTAGGACTCAGCAACCACTCAGCAGTCTCCACCTGCCTCCAGCCTCATTTCCAGATCCCAGGGGCTGACCCTCTATGTCACTGATGCTATCTCTCCCTACTCATGTCAGGTAGGTTCATGCTGAATCTGCTCAGGGCCGAGTCACCCAAAGGCTAGGGCCCCTGGAAGTGCCGGTGAGTCACTGGACTTTTGAAGGCTGAGCTGCTGCGGAGGGGAAGGGAGTGGCCCTTCCTCCAGAGTCCCTGTGCAGGACATGGCTGCTCCAGTCTCTGTCTTTCTGTGTCTCTTTCTTTCTCATACACATATGCACATGCACGTTCTTAAGTCCATGATCTTAAGTTCAGGATGTGGTGTCACAGTATGCAGGCCACACTGTGTGTGAGTGTATGTGTGCTCAGTCCCTCAGTTGTATCTGATTCTTTGTGATCCCATGGACCTTAGCCCGTCAGGCTCCTCCATCCACGGGATTTCCCAGCTAAGAATACTGGAGTGGGATGCCATTTCCTTTTCCAGGGGATCTTCCCAACCCAGGGATGGACCCACATCTCCTCCATTGGCAGGTGGATTCTTTACCACTGAGCCACCTGGGAAGTCCCATCTAGGCCACACTACCCCATGTGAAAACTTCTTGCCCTGACTTCTGAATATTATGATTGTTTCCTTCTCATGGATGAAGGCTAGAGCTTACATATAGGACTTTTCTATTTCTGACGATCTGTTCACGGATTGTACCACAACTGAAGAGAAGGGGAGAGAGTTTGCTTTGTTTCTGCATCATTCAATGCATAGGGCCTAGGTGGCACAAACTTCTTGAACACCGACCCAGAATCCATCCTAGGAAAGTCTCTTCCTTGACACTCACCAAGTTCCCACTAATTTGTTACTTGAAGCCATAGACACACCACATCTTTTTGGATGTGGAATCAGAAAGGATGTGAAGGTAGATGAGGTGTGTCAGTAACAGACTAGGAATATTTGAGTGGGCAGATCCAGGGATAGAAATTATTTAAAAGCTACAAAGATAATACATATACGTGGAATCTAGAAAAATGGTACCGATGAACTTATTTGCAGGGCAGGAACAGAAATGCAAAAGTAGAAGTTGGACTTAAGGGCACAGGGAAGGAAGAACAGAGTGGGATGAGCTGAGAGGGCAGCACTGACATATATACACTACTAGGTGTCAAACAGGTAGCTAATGGGATCCTGCTGAACTCAGGGAGCTCAGTTTGGTGCTCTGTGATGACCAAGATGGGGGGTAGGATGGGGGGAGTTGGGGGGAGGCTCAAGAGGGAGGGGATATATGTGTACTTAGAGCTGATTCACATTGTTGTACAGCAGAAACTAACACAACATTGTAAAGTAATTATACTACAATTAAAAAATTAAAGTAAAAACAAAAGCTATGAAGAATTTTCTTCTTCATTTAGAGTACCATTTGCCATATTTCTGAATTCAGATCCTTCCACTTGACCACAGCTCAGCTGAAACCCTTCTTGAGCCACCTCTGTCTTTAGTAATGTCTTCCTTTCCAGAACTCTCTCTGCCCCTCTTAAGTTTTCCTCTTATCACACTCATTAATTTGTCCTGGGGTAGGTCCAGGTTCTGTAGGACCTAAAGTTTAAACAGTTGGGGAAAACAGTTAACAAATCACTAAATCACAGTGATTACTAAAGGTCAAATGTGAAAATGATTATTTGCTTAGAATAATCAAAACAAAATAAAAAATCGTTTTAATAAGTTAATGAAGACAACAGACATTATAAAATCTAGAAAATAACATTTCCACAAAGTAACTACCTGTCAGAGTTATTTAAGTGTAATATTTTTATAGAGAAAAGGGAAAGATAATCCAGTGTTTCTTCTATAATGTTGGTCACAATTTTATTATTGTTGATAACTGGAATGAATAAAACATACAGCTTCACATATAGACATTTCCACTCCGTCGTCTGGCCACCAGGCTGCACCTATACGTTCTGTTATTTTGTGCAATTATCAATGATGACAAAAAAAATGTGTGATACGTATTTAACTGTATAACTATTTATGCTGTGTTACTGAGAGTATTCCTGACTTCAGAAAGTTCTGTTTTGACCAGGCACTGCTCTGACCCAAATCTTCAGTTTACAGTTTGATGTGTCTGATGTAGAACAATTTTCCACTGACTGGCTTCTGGCTCTGTTCACCTCACATCTCGTGTCTTCTCTGGTGCCCACCCACTTCCTGTGCTGAGTGCCACCCGGCACGCTCCTGTCATGATAAAGCCTCTGCTCGGTACCTGCACCAACGCCCAGTGAGTCAGCATACGGGGTGGTGACATGTTTCTAGAAATCACTCCTACACCAGTGCCAGTGGAAAGTGGTTCATTCCACAGTGCAGCATCTGGGAGCCCCACACGTACATCTCAATAAACCCAACTGGATGTATCCTCAGCACAGCTTCTCCTTGGCTGGATGGCAAAAACACCCTTGGCCATTTCAGCAAAAAGGAAGTAAGAAGGGAATGGTGATTTTTTTTTAAATCATAAAATCTTTTCAAAAATTTTCAAACTTTACCAAAACATATGGCCCTGTAAGCGTATTGATAGTGTACCTGTTAAACACACACACACACACCCATCCTCTTTCCTGCCAGTCCCTGGAAATGACTAATCTCCTTTCCACCTTTATGATTTTTTAAATAGGCTATTTTATTTATTTATTTATTTTTTGGTTGAGCCCCACAGCATGTGGGATCCTAGTTCCCTGATCAGAGATCACATCTGTACCTCCTGTATTGGAAGCAGTCTTAGCCACTGGACCACCAGGTAAGTCCCCTGTCTCTATGATTTTTGAGTGCTCTAGGTATTTCACATAAATGGAATCATACAGTATTTGTCTTTTCATTTCTGGTGTATCTCATTTAGCATATTTTTTTTCCCAGTAATCTTGGAGTTTATTTAAGCTAAGAGAAAAAAAAAGTCACAATGTTTTCACGCAGTTGTGACAAGCAAGAGAAAGAATTAAGGAATGCTGCACAAGGTCTCAAGCATTTTTTGAAATACAATAGTAGCCGATACATAGAGGCATGCCTTAGGTGGAAACAGAACTTCAGCTTGGAAAAGGAAGGAAAAAATCATACTACTCAATCTCTTTAAAATCACCGAGCAAGAGAAGCAACATAAAACGTCCAGACATAACATGATTTAACAAGGTTCATCCTTGTAGCATATGTCAGAATTTCCTTTCTTTTTAGAGCTAGATAACACTCCATGCTATGTATATACCACTTTTTGCTTATTTGCACACTTGTTTTGCTTCCACATGTTATCTAGAATTTCTATCCCTCTTTTTAACATTTTATGTATCTTTATTGATATTTCCATTTTGTTCATGCATCATTTTCTTCACTTTCTCACCTTTCTTTAGTTTTTCTGAGGTATCTTTAGGATGGCTACTTTAAATCTTTGTCTAGTAGGTCTACCATCTGCTGTTTCTCTGGGACAGATTCTGTTGATTTATTTATTTTTCCCTTGGAATGGGTGATACTTTCCTATTTCTTTCTGTTCCTTGTGATTTTTTTTTTTTGTTTCAAGTTGGACATGGCATTTAATGATGTGCTAACTATGGAAATCAGATTCTCCCCCTTCTCTAAAGGTTTGCTGATTTCTTTCTCTCTCTCCCTCCCAGGCTCTCTCTCTCTCATTTTATGCTGTCTCCGTGCTAAGTGAGGGTCAACCTGAGGTGTAAACTACTTTGGGTCTTTTCAATTCTTTTCTGAATCTGTGCCTTTCCCTGGATATGTGTGTTAACTTTCTAATTGCCCCATATGTGTATTTTGAATTCTCTAATCTTTAGTGTCCAGCTCCCAAAAGTGTACAAAGAGAAAAAGGAGGAGCAGCCTTTAAATGCCCTGGAAGTCACTTCACCCAGAGTGGGAGTTGCCACAATGCCTGCTCACCTCTTCATCTACACCTTTATGAGCAGAAGCAGCAATCAGAGTACAGAACCTCTGGCTCCTGAAAGCTGCACAAGCTGCTCCTTGAACACACACAAGCTTCTTGGGTTGTGGGAGGGAGGGGGCTGGAAAGATGGAGGATATATAGCTGCTACCACACTATGAACTGAAACTGATTTGAACTTAACCTCAGTTTACTGTGAAGCCTTTCTAAATAGCTGTGAAAAGAAGAGAAGTGAAAGGCAAAGGAGAAAAGGAAAGATATAAGCATCTGAGTGCAGAGTTCCAAAGAATAGCAAGGAGCGATAAGAAAGCCTTCCTCAGCAATCAATGCAAAGAAATAGAGGAAAACAACAGAATGGGAAAGACCAGAGATCTCTTCAAGAAAATTAGAGATACCAAGGGAACATTTCATGCAAAGATGGGCTCAATAAAGGACAGAAATGGTATGGACCTAACAGAAGCAGAAGATATTAAGAATAGGTGGCAAGAATACACAGAAGAACTGTACAAAAAAGATCTTCATGACCAAGATAATCACGATGGTGTGATCACTGACCTAGAGCCAGACATCCTGGAATGTGAAGTCAAGTGGGCCTTAGAAAGCATCACTATGAACAAAGCTAGTGGAGGTGATGGAATTCCAGTTGAGCTATTTCAAATCCTGAAAGATGATACTGTGAAAGTGCTGCACTCAATATGCCAGCAAATTTGGAAAACTCAGCAGTGGCCACGGGACTGGAAAAGGTCAGTTTTCATTCTAATCCCAAAGAAAAGCAATGCCAAAGAATGCTCAAACTACCGCACAATTGCACTCATTTCACACGCTAGTAAAGTAATGCTCAAAATTCTCCAAGCCAGGCTTCAGCAATACGTGATCCGTGAACTTCCAGATGTTCAAGTTGGTTTTAGAAAAGGCAGAGGAACCAGAGATCAAATTGCCAACATCCGCTTGATCATGGAAAAAGCAAGAGAGTTCCAGAAAGCCATCTATTTCTGCTTTATTGACTATGCCAAAACCTTTGACTGTGTGGATCACAATAAATTGTGGAAAATTCTGAAAGAGATGGGAATACTGAGAACACCTGACCTGCCTCTTGAGAAACCTATATGCAGGTCAGGAAGCAAGAGTTAGAACTGAACATGGAACAACAGACTGGTTCCAAATAGGAAAAGGAGTACGTCAAAGCTGTATGTTGTCACCCTGCTTATTTAACTTCTATGCAGAGTACATCATGAGAAACGCCGGGCTGGAAGAAACACAATCTGGAATCAAGATTGCCAGAAGAAATATCAATAACCTCAGATATGCAGATGACACCACCCTTATGGCAGAAAGTGAAGAGGAACTAAAAACCCTCTTGATGCAAGTGAAAGAGGAGAGTGAAAAAGTTGGCTTAAAGCTCAACATTCAGAAAACGAAGATCATGGCATCTGGTCCCATCACTTCATGGCAAATAGATGGGGAAACAGTGGCAGCCTTTATTTTTCTGGGCTCCAAAATCACTGCAGATGTGTGATTGCAGCCATGAAATTAAAAGATGCTTACTCCTTGGAAGGAAAGTTATGACCAACCTAGATAGCATATTAGAAAGCAGAGACATTACTTTGCCAACAAAGGTTCGTCTAGTCAAGGCTATGGTTTTTCCAGTGGTCATGTATGGATGTGAGAGTTGGACTATAAAGAAAGCTGAGCACCTAAGAATTGATACTTTTGAACTGTGGTGTTGGAGAAGACTCTTGAGAGTCCCTTGGAGTGCAAGGAGATTCAACCAGTCCATTCTAAAGGAGATCAGTCCTGGGTGTTCATTGGAAGGACTGATGCTGAAACTAAAACTCAAATACTTTGGCCACCTCATGCGAAGAGTTGACTCATTGGAAAAGACCTTGATGCTGGGAGGGATTGGGGGCAGGAGGAGAAGGGGTCTACAGAGGATGAGATGGCTGGATGCCATCACTGATTCGATGGACATGAGTTTGAGTGAACTCCGGGAGTTGGTGATGGACAGGGAGGCTTGGCATGCTGTGATTCATGGGGTCACAAAGAGTAGGACACGACTGAGCGAATGAGCTGAGCTGAGCTGAGCTGAGCTTTCCCTAGATATTGCTAGACTCCAGAGTTCCAAAATAGTTACACTGAGTGGATTCTACCAGTGCAATTGCTGTCTAGGTGTAGACACAGGTTCCTGGTGCTTCCTGCTCTGCCACCTTCCCAGAAACCTCTCTGAATCTTTGCTTTTTAATTGTACTTCCCCACTTGGCAAAAAAACTCTCAACCAACCCAGTGGCACTCTTCTTGTACTTGCTTGCAATCCAGCAGTGGAATCCCTCTAGAGAAAATCATTTTAATGAACAGACAGCTAATCACCATAAATTGCTGATCATTAAGCACGATCGAATCTACACAATTCCAACCAATCTTTCTCAAAACGTTGTCTTCACGTCTACTGCTTTCTCTTGCTCTTTTTTTTCCCCTTTAAAAAATATGAAATATCTTAAACACTTTCTTTAATATAAGGTCTAGGAGGCTGAAAGGGTTTGCTTTATCCCTAGTTCCTAAAGGGTTTCCCTGGTGGCTCAGATGATAAAGAATCTGCCTGCAGTTCAGGAAACCAGGGTTCAATCCCTGGGTCAGGAAGATCCCTGGAGAAGGGAATGGCAACTCACTCCAGTATTCTTCCCTGGAGAATTCCATGGACAGAGGAGCCTGGCATGCTACAGTCCATGAGGTTGCAAAGAGTTGGACGTGATTGAGCAACTAACACTTATACAAATGGTTAATTCATGTTGATATTTGGCACTTCCACTAGTTTTAAAAACAGTGTTTAGCACATGCAAGATACTCATTTTCAATGAATGGACACAGAAACGTACACAAATTAAAACAGGAAGCACAATGGTATATCCATGATTTATCAAATGTATTTGCTTCACATTTTTTTTCTTTCATGAAAAAAATTAAATATTGCAGATCCAATGGTATACCCATGATTTATCAAATATATTTGCTTCACATTTTTTTTATTTCATGAAAAAAAATTAAATATTGCAGATAAAGTGGAAACCCCTATGTATCCTTTCTGGATCCTGTTGCTGTCAATCATTTGGCATTTATCTTTCTCATGTCAAGTTTTTGAACTTTACTGCCTATTTAGAGCACTCTGTAATATTATATAGCATTGTTCTGAAGGAATATAGCTTCACGTAAGTGGCATCATACTCGAGATATCATTGTACAACTTTTTTTCCTTCTGCATTATGTGTTTGAGATTAATCGATATTGATGCCTGTGGCTCTAGTTCTTTCAAGTTGTGCAGGGTTCCTTTTCACTTGCTTGTATCACAGTTTATTCATTCTCCTATCGATGAACATTGCAATGATTTCCATGTTGTTGTCATTACTGGTACCGCTATGACGAACATCCCTGTACACGCGCATTTGTGCCACAACCTGCAAGAATCCGTCTAGGAAGGATGTGGAATGCTGGGGCACAGGGAATGTCAAGTTTAATCTCTGCTAGATGTTGTCAAATTATTCTCCAAATATTTTGTACAAATTAACATTTCCAACAGAAATATTTGAAAGTTCTCCTCGATCTACATCCAAGTCACCATGTGGTACTGTCAGGCTTTAAATATTTTTCTAACCTCATGATGTGAAACGGCAACTTAAAAAAAAATTTATGTGTCTCTGATTACCAGTAAAAGTGAAACAATATTTCATGTTTATTGGTCATTAGGCCATCCTTTTATAAACTGTCACCTCATATAACTTTGCCTATTTTTTTAAAAGTAAGACCTTTTAAAAAAATTGTATTTGAGCAGTTTAAGGTTCATAGCAAAGTTAGAAGGGAAGGTACCAATATTTTCCATATACCCCCAGCCCCCACACATTCATTGTCAACCCCTCCCCACCAAAGAGGTACATTTGTTACAACTGATGAAGCTATGTTAACACATCATTATCATAAGAGATCCACAGTTTACATTTTAGGGTTCTCTCTTGCTGTTGTACATTCTATGGACTTGGACAAATGTATAAGTATATGTATCCATCATGATGGTGTCAGACAGTATTTTCACTGCCCTAAAAATCATCTATACTCCACATATTCATCCTTCCTTCTCCCCAACCCCCCAAAATCTTGCCTATTGTTTTTTAAATCAAGTTAGTTCTTTCTCTTTAATTTGAAGGCAATCATTATATACTTTGACAACCAATTCTTTGTTAACTAGGAACACTGTAAACATTTTCTTTCATTCTGTGTTTTAATTTAACTACATTTATATTAAATAGCATCTTTTTTCATGGAGGAGCTTCCCAGGTGGCACTAGTGGTAAAGAACCCTCCTGCCAATGCAAGAGATGTAAGAGACTCTGGTTTGATCCTTGGGGTGGAAAGATCCCTGAAAGAGGGCATGGCAACCCACTACAGGATTCTTGCCTGGAGAATCCCATGAACTGAGGAGGCTGACAGGCTATGGTCCACAGCATCGCAAAGAGTCAGATATGACTGAAGTGACTTAGCACATGCATCTTCCCCGGTGACTTAGGTGGTAAAGAATCTGCCTACAATGCAGGAGACATGGGTTTGATCCCTGGCTCGGGAAAATCCCCTGGAGAAGGAAATGTCAACCCACTCCAGTATTTTTGGCTGGGAAATCCCACGGAGAGAGGAACCTGGCAGGCTACAGTCCATGGGGTTGCAAAGAGTCAGACACAATTGAGGGACTAACACTTTTGCAAAGAAGTTTAATATTTTAAAGGAGTCAAATTTGTCAGCTTTTTTAAATTTTATGTTATCTTCTAAATTTTAAAAATAATGCTCCACACACTTGAGTTTAAAATCCAGCCAGGGGAATGAGGTAAGAAGTAAATTTTACATTTTGCCATACAGATAGCTAATTTTCCCACCACCATTTTATTACCCCAATGATCAGTAATGCAACTTCTGACAAATATTAAGCTTTCCAAGATGAATAGGATTGAACTCTGTGTTCTGTTCCACCGGGTACCTTCCCTATCTTTGTGCTAACATCACACTGTATTAATCACTATAATTTTACAAACAGTATTGATCTCTTCCTTACCTTGCTCTTCTTTAAAGATTTTTTGGGCTATTCTTGTCCTTTTCTCCACATATAAAGGAGACATCAAGCTCTATATAAAACTCTGAGGATATTTTAAATGGAATTACATTTTAAATTGAATTTATAAATTAATTTGGAGCAACCTGCTATCTTTACTATAGTAAACCTTCCAATCCCACACATGGTTTTTATGACTTCTCCATTTATTTGAGACTTCCATTACTTCAATCATGCTGTGTCTTCTCTTTAATTATCAAGTACATTTTTGTTGAATTTAGCCTTAGGTAAATTATAGTTTTTATTGTTGTTGCAAAAAGTATGTTTTGTGTATTGCTTTTCTAATGGATCATGAGGAATGTTATTGATTACGCTGAGGTTATATCCAAAAATGTGCACCAACTTTCAAATTAGTTTTAGAATTTTATATTGGTTTATTACTAGGAATAAAATTATTTCTTAGGCTTTATATGTATATAAACATAGCTCATGTCTTTCTATCCAATTCTTTATGTTTTTAATTAATCTGTTGGGTTGTCTAGAACCTTTAGTACATTCCTGAATGGAGTGGTGACACAAAGTATCTTTTGTTTTTGGTCTCTGACTTTAGTGAGAATGCTTATAAAGTTCTCATCAATACACATGATTATTGTAAGTTTTAGATATTAGGTATAGAATATTCTCTTCTATTTCTACTTTGCTAAGATTTTTTGAAATCATGATGAATGTTGATTTTTTTAATCAAATGCTTTTTATGGAATTACTGAGATGATCAGAAAGACTTTTTTAATCTCTTAATGTAGCACATTATATCAAAAGATTTTGGAATCCCTTCTGAAATCACCCTTCTGCTCCTGAAATGAACCCAATCTGAACATAAATATTGCTGAATTTCATTTGCTACTATTTTATTTAGAACGTTTTGCCTCCATGCCCATAAGTAAAATAGGTCAATGGTTGCCCTTTCATATGTTTGCCCTGATCCCAAGAGTACACTAATGCATCTCTTTGTCCCCAGTATACATGCTGCAAAAGTTTCCATAGTTTGTGTGGTGGCAGAATGGTGACCCTCCCAGAGAACTCTATGTGCTAATCCTGGAATCTGTGAATATGTTGCCTTGCCTTACATGGCAAAAGAGAATTGGCAGATTTAATAAAGTATCACAAAGAGACCTGGTTCAATCTTTGGGTCAGGAATCCCCTGGAGGAGGGCATGGCAACCTACCCCAGTATTCTTGCCTGGAGAATCCCATGGACAGAAGAGCCTGGCGGGCTACAGTCCATGGTATCACAAAGAGCTGGACACGACGGAGCAACTGAGCTGGCACATCACAATGGACTATTTCCCACCATATCTTCTGCTTTCCTTACTAATCTTTGTCTGCTTAGTGTAATAATTCCTAATAGAGGTTTGTTAAAATCTTCAACCATGATCGTGCACTTGTCAATTTATCTGTGTAATTCTGTCAGTTTTTGCTTTGCATATTTTGATGCTGTGTCTTGAACTAATTTGTGATTGATTTGGTCTTTTGGTGGATTATCCCTCTATTGTTATGTCATTTCTCATTTTATACCTATTAGTGCCATTTGCCCTACATTCAATCTTGACTCATATTAATACTGTTGTATTGGTATAGTGGAAGGCACTCCTTACCCCACTCATATACCCTCAGCTTCATGTCTAGGTTCAAAGGCTGCTTTCTTTATGGTCATGGCAGGATACTCTACTTACCCACAAGGTAATCCTAGAAAGCCAGAGAGCCAACGTCCCCAGAGCCAGTGCTCAACGATGATAGTTGGGTTCAGTTCAGTTCAGTTGCTCAGCTGTGTCCGACTCTTTGTGACCCCATGGACTGCAGCATGCCAGGCCTCCCTGTCCATCACCAACTCCCGGAGTTTACCCAAACTCACGTCCATTGAGTTGGTGATGCCATCCAACCATCTCATCCTCTGTTGTCCCCTTCTCCTCCTGCCCTCAATCTTTCCCAGCATCAGGGTCTTTTCAAATGAGTCAGCTCTTCACATCAGGTGGCCAAAGGATTGGAGTTTCAGCTTCAACATCAGTCCTTCCAATGAATACTCAGGACTGATCTCCTTTAGGATGGACTGGTTGGATATCCTTGTAGTCCAAGGGACTCTCAAGAGTCTTCTCCAACACCACAGTTCAAAAGCATCAATTCTATGGCATTCAGCTTTCTTTATAGGCCAACTCTCACATCCATACATGACTACTGGAAAAACCATAGCCTTGACTAGATGGAACTTTATTGGCAAAGTAATGTCTCTGCTTTTTAATATGCTATCTAGGTTGGTCATAACTTTCCTTCCAAGGAGTAAGCATCTTTTAACTTCATGGCTGCAGTCACCATCTGCAGTGATTTTGGATAGTTGGGTAGTTGATCACTAAACACTCTTGCCCCCTTGCTCCTCAGGTGGAAGCTCTGATCTGCCTTCTGCTCTATCTCCCAGAGTCCCCAAGGGGTGGAGCTTCAGTTGCCATGGTGCTAGGTGGTTGATGATACCTTTGACTGGCTTCCTTCTCTTCCTTTCTCCCTAACTGTGTTTCCTGGAATCGTCTCCCAAATAAAGTACCTGCACTTGAATCCTTGCTTTGAGATCTGTTAACTAGCTTTCTTTTGGTTAATACAGTTGACCCTTGAGTGATCCCAGGGTTAAGGTCACTGACCCTTTGCTCAATCTCTGCATTTACCTTACAGCTGGGTCCTCCTATTCGCTGTACCTCCCTGCTTGTGGTTGTGTAGATGCTAAGTTGCTTGGTCGTGTCCAGCTCTTTGCAACCCTATAGGGTGTAGCTCCTCTGTCCATGGAATTCTCCAGACAAGAATACTGGAGTGGGTTGCTGTGCCTTCCTCAAGGGAATCTTCCCAACCCAGGGATCAAACCCACATCTCTTAAATCTCCTGCACTGGCAGGTGGATTCTTTACCACTAGCACCAGCTGGGAAGCCCCTGCTTGTGGTTCTGCATCCCCAGTTCAACCAGAGACCATGTGGCACTGCAGTATTTCCTGTTGAAGAAAATCGACATATAGTTGGACCTACATAGTTCAAACCTGTGCTGTTCAAGGGTCAGCTGTATATGCATAGAGTATCTTCCTCACCCTTTATTATAAATCTTTTATGTGATTTTTTAAAGATTCTTGTCAGAAAGATAGAGCTGACTTTAAAAATTCCACCCTGAAAATTTTTGTCTGTGTGGGAAACAAAATTAATATGCAGAAATCTGTTACATTTCTATACTTAACAAATAAAGATGGGAAAGGGAAATGAAGGAAATAATCCCACTTTTACCATCACATCAAAAAGAATAAAATACCTAGGAATAACTTACCTAAAGGAAACAAAATATCTGTACTCTGAAAGCTATAAATGCTGATAAAAGAAATAGAAGATGACACAAACAGATGGAAAGATATACCATGTTCTTGGATGGAAGAATCAATACTGTCAAAATGACTATACTACCCAAGGCAATCTACAGACTCAACACAATCCCTATCAAATTACCAATGACATTTTTCACAGAACTAGAACAAAATCTTTTTAATTTGAATGTTAACATGAAAAGCCCTGAATAGTCTAAGCAATCTTGAGAAGGAAAAACAGAACTGGAATTCCCCAGTGGTGCAGTGGTTAAGAGTTCATGCTTCTACCACAGGGGACACAGGTTTGATCTCTACCTGGAGAACTAAGATCCTGCATGCCACATGGCCAAAAAAAGAAGAGGGTGGGGCAGGGAGTGGAGCTGAAGGAATCAGGTGCACTGATTTAAGACTATAGTACAAAGTTATAATAATCAAAACAGCATGGTACTGGCACAAGAACAGAAGTAGAGATTAATGGAACAGAATAGAAAGCTCAGAAACATACCCATGCACCTATGGTCAATTAATCTGTGATGAATCAGGCAAGAATATACAGTAGAGAAAAGACAGTCTCTTCAGTTAAGTTGTGCTGGAAAAACTGGAGAGCTACATGTAAAAGAATGAAACTAGAGCATTCTGTAACACCATACACAAAAGTAAACTCAAAATGGATTAAAGACCTATAAGTAAGACAGATACTATAAAACTCTTAGAGGAAAACAGAGGACACTTTTTTGACATAAATTGCAGCAAGTTCTTTTTGGCTCTGTCTCCCAAGGACAATAAAAACAAACAAACAACAACAACAACAAAACAGGACCTAATTAAACTTGAAACTTCTGCACAGCAAAGAAAGCCACAACAAAATGAAAAGCAACTTATGGAATGGGAGAAAACATTTGCAAATGATGTAGTTGACAAGGGATTGATCTCCAAAATACACAAACAGCTCATACAGCTCAATATCACAAAAATGAACAACTCAATGAAAAAATGGTCAGAAGATCTAAATAAACATTTCTCCAAAGACATACAGATGGCCAAAAGGTACAAGAAAAGATGCTCAGCATCACTAATTATTAGAGAAATGCAAATCAAAGCTACCATGAGGCATCACCTCATACCAGTCAGAACGGCCACCATCAAGAAGTCTGCAAACAATAAAAGCTGGAAAGGGTTTTGAAAAGGAAACCTTCCTACATTATTGGCCACAGGCACTATGGAGAACAGTATGGAGGTTACTTTAAAAACTAATCATAGAGCTACCATATGATCCTGCAATCCTACTCCTGGGCATATATCCAGAGAAAACCATAATTTGAAAAGATACATGCAATGCACCCCAGTGTTCACTTTGGTACTATATTTACAGTAGCCAGGGCATAGAAGCAACCTAAATATCCATCAACAGATGAATGGATAAAGAAGATGTGGTACACATATACATTGGAATACTATCCCGCCATAAAAAACAATAAAATAATGCCAATTGCAGCAACCTAGATGGACCTAGAGATTATCATACTAAGTGAAGTAAGTCAGACAAAGACAAATATCATATGTCACTTATATGTGGAACAAAAAAAATAAAGATATAAATGAACTGATTCACAAAACACAAATAGACTCATTTACATAGAAAACAGACTTAGGGTTACCAAAGGTGAAAGGTGGGAGGGAGGGATAAATTGGGAGTTTGGGAGTAACATATACACACTTCAGTTCATTTCAGTTCAGTCGCTCAGTCGTGTCCGACTCTTTGCGACCCCATGAATCGCAGCACGCCAGGCCTCCCTGTCCATCACCATCTCCCGGAGTTCACTCAAACTCACGTCCATTGTGTCGGTGATGCCATCCACTACCATATATAAAATAGATAAAAAACAAAAATCTACTATATATTCAATATTTTGCAATAAGCCATATGGCAAAAGAATATGAAAAATTAAATATATGTGATGGGTTTCCCAGGTGGTTCAGTGATAAAGAATCTCCCTGCCAATGCAGGAGCACAGGAGACACAGGTTTGATTCCCGAGCTGGGAAGATCCAACCCCTGGAGGAGGAAATGGCAATTCACTCTAGTATTCTTGATGGGATAATATCATGGACAGAGAAGCAGTCCATGGGGTCACAAAGAGTCAAACATGAATGAAGTGACTGAGCACAGTGTAACACACACATATATATGATATAGGGCCTGCCCTGGTGGCTCTGTAGTAAAGAATCTGCCTGCCAATACAGGAGATGCAAGTTTAATCTCTGAGTTGGGAAGATCCCCCCGGAGATGGAAATGGCAACCCACTTGAGTATTCTTGCCTGGGAAATCCCATGGACAGAGAAGCCTGGTGGGTATAGTCTAATGAGGTTGTAAGAGTCAGAGGCGACTTCGGGACTAAACAACAACAATATATGATATACTTTGATGTACACCTAAAACTAAGACAACATTGTAAATCAACTATACTTCAATAAAAAATAAACAAGTATACATGGAAAAAACATTTGTCTGAAAAAATTAATTCACAAGTGGACCAACTACTCCCAAGAGTGAAATCTGGCCTGAAATCTGTTTTTGTACAGCTTGCAAAGTGAAAGTCATTCAGTCATGTCTGACTTTTTGCAACCCCATGGACTGTAGCCTGCCAGGTTCTTCTGTGTGTGGAATTCTCCAGGTCAGAATACTGGAGTGAGTAGCTGTTCCCTTCTCCAGGGTATCTGTACAACCCAGGGATCAAACCCAGGTCTCCCACACTGCAGGTGGATTCTTTACCATTTGAGCCACCAGGGAAGCCAGTACGGCTTGCAAGCCATACACAAGCTAAGGATGATTTTCAGGTTTTTAAAGAATCGCAGACATTGTATGTGACCCATAGTATCTGAAAATATTTATTACCCAGTCCTTTACAGAAAAGAAGTTTTCTGACTTCTGGCTTAATCCGTTTGCATTTATTGTGATCATTTATTGCATACATTTCTAATGTTAGTACTTTTCGTTTACCATCATTTCTTTTGCGATATTCTTTTCTGTCTCCTGTTGGTCTTCCATCTTCTATCTTCTTATTTCTCCCTGCTACTTGTTTGAAAGCTATAGATTCTATTCTTTTGGTGATTACCACTAAAATTTTAAAATATTTATTTATTTGTGGCTGCCCTGGGTCTTCGTTGCTGCACATGGCTTTTCTCGAGTTGCAGCAAGTGGGGGGCCTACTCTCTGGTTGCAGTTTGTGGGCTTCTCATTGCAGTGGTTTCTCTTCTTGCAGCTCACAGGCTCTAGAGTGTGGGCTCAGTAGTTGTGGTGCATGAGCTTAACTGCTCCATGGCATATGGAATCTTCCCAGACCAGGGACTGAACCCGTGTCTCCAGCATAGGCAGGCAGATTCTTTACCACTGAGCTACCAGGGAAGCCTGCTAAAATGTTTTTAAAGCTAAGTGTAAAGTTGGTCAGTATTTTAAACTTCTCCCACTAAATACTTCATACTGTTATCTAGAACTTCAGGTTTATCCTACACAACAATAAAAATGCTTCTAACAGTCATATTAGACTATTAGATACAAGACTAAAAGATAGACTATAGACTAAAAATGTTAATATATTAATATTGTCTTTTATTCCTATCAACATAGGTGTTCACTGTTGTCATCTGGTCCATACTTTTTCTCTGGGTTAATTTTTTAAAAATATATCCCCTCTCTCTCTCTCTCTCTCTCTCTCTCTATATATATATATATATATATATATTGTGATTGGTTAACATTCTAAATCTTTGTAATTATGGAAATGTCTATTTTTGCATTTTATAGTTTTGCAGTCTAAAATCCTAGATGGAGGTTAATTTTTCTTGGGTCATAAAGACATTACTGTCTCCCCACAACTGTAATAACGACACATCCACTGTCAAGTCTATTGAGTGCTGCTTTGCATGGAATCTGCCTTTTATCTCTGAGGGTTTTAAAGTTTTTGTTACTGCACACAAGTTTGTGTGTTCAATGCACAGGGAGGCCAAACAAACCAAAATGTCACAGTTGGAAAAGAGAAAAGTTTATTGAAGAGGCCAAGCAAAGAAACAGGTAGCTTGTGCCCAAAAAACTCTGAACTCTCAGAAGGGTTTCAGCAAAGCATTTTTAAAGTCAAGAGGGTGTAGTCAGTTGTTGAAAACTTTGTAGGAATACTTTGTTCTTACAGCTGTCCAGGTAGATCAGGTCGCAATGTTACTGTAAACCTCCAACAACACAAATGTTGTTCTTTATTCTGCAACTTTTTATCTCTATATGAATGGAAAAGTGTTACACCTTTAAAGGTCAGAGCCTTGAGCATAGGACATATTTCAGGCTGTAAGGAATACTATTTCCAAAAGGGTGCAGGGCCAGCATGACTAAGCATAGGCAACAGAGGATAAAGGTTAAAATAAAAGAAAGAGGGGTCAGGTCAGATTTGTTCTTCCCTGTTACAATTTTTCTCTTTATTTTTCGATGTTCTTCAGCCTCACTATGTTGTACTTATTTTTTCTTCATCCTGCTTGCTACCGGTCTCCCTTTAACCTGAGAATTCAGACTGTCCTACAATCCTGGAAATTTTCAGCTCATCTTTCTTTAAGTCCTGCTTCTCTAGTCCTCTTCCCTGTCCACGCTGCTGGGCATATACAGGAGGACCTATGTCCCTCCCTATCAAAGTCCTTACTGTCACCCACAAGGTTGTAATGTTTTTCCATCCTTCAAATGGAAAATTAAGACACAATATAAATGTTGAAGTGCTTAATTATCATTTGCTTAAAGCAAAATCCTAATTCAGAAATGCATTGAGTCACAGTACTTAAACCAGGGGAAGTCTTCCCTGGTGGTCCAGTGATTAAGAATCTGTCTGCCAATGTAGGGGACACGGGTTCTATCCCTGGTCCAATTTCACGTGCTGTAGAGCAGCTAATTCCATGTGCCACAACTGCTGAAGCCCACATGCCTAGAGCCTGTGTTCCACAACAAGAGAAGCCATGGCAATGAGAAGACCTTGCACCCCAACTAGAGAGTGGCCCCCACTTGCCAAAACTAGAGAAAGCCTTCTTGCAGCGACAAAGACCCAGTGCAGCCATAAATAAATAAATTTAAAAGACTTTGCCTTAAAAAAATAAACCAGGGGCATTTAGACCATAAGATTATGGCAAAATCCTCTTTATTCCACTAAAAGGCCAAAACTATAACCACACCTGGAATTTAATAAACTCAAAATCAGAAAGATTCTTGAAAACTGAAATTGACAAGTGTCAATAACATAACTATCCAAGTCTATGATCTGTAACTAGTTACATGAATTCTCTAATTTTGGAACCCTGAGGTCATTAAGAAACTTACATTGATACAGGCTTAGAGTGTGGTAGCCTGCTTCTGTTCTAGTGTGTGTGTGTATGTTAAAATCCTAAAGTATAACAACATAGACCCGCAAACCCTTGCTTCTTACGTTTTCTATAGAACAAACATTATCTCATAATAGTTTTCTGCATAACAACCGTCACTTTCTGAGGTCTTGTTTGTCTGTCTTTGACTCTGTAAAGCTGGAGGCTGAGCCTTTTTTAGTCATTACAGTATTGCCTGGAACATTCTCTTGCACATGGTAGTTACTCTAATATTTGTGGGGTGAATGGTAAGCTCCTATATTCTTATACATTCCAGATTTTGAGTTAAAATTAAGCAAGAGAGACATTTTGATGAAAATGCATAAAATAGAAGCGCTGAAGGTTATGTAGTGGGCCCAGATGGAGCTCAGAGTGTTTGAACATAGGAGGTCAAATCGGGCAAGACCACCAGTCAAGGGACACAAACAGGCCCTGGTCACAGCCTCAGTTAACTGTGGACAGACAGGAGGGCACGGAAGCCAGCCAAATGGCTCTCTTGAGTCCACTAAACTGTTTGGGATTAAACTTGGATGCTTAGACACAAGCTTATGACAAATCTGGAAATGGCTGCCTTAATGGAAACATGGTACATGGGGTTCATCCACCAACTGATTCAACACCTTAACACTGAATGTAATTGGGACCCTTCATGTCTGGTCTCCCTACCCTGGTGCTGTCATCATTCCACTAATTGTTCCACTTTCTGAGCCATCCACTGTGAGCTCATCATGCTTCTCTGAACTGTATCTGCCTGGATCTCAGAGTTTGGTTTGTTCCTTTCCTTCCTCATAGATTATTGCACCTTTTCTCTTTTCCTTTGTTCCTCATAGGTCTCCTGCCTCCTACTTTTCCTTCATAGCTTTGCTTAAACATGGGCTCTCATGAAACTGTTTTCAACTTTCATGGCAGTGTTTTCAACTTCCCAAAATCAGGTAGAGCACCTTCCTAATGTGTCCCTAGAATGCCCACTCACCCCAACACTAAATACACGGTTTTGAAATTGCCACTTTTCATGGCTGTCTGTCCAGCCAGGCAATGTGATCCCCAAAGACAGGGGCTAGGTTACACTCCAGGTGCATTCCAGGACCCAACACGACTGGCACACAGAGGGGAGACAGTACATGGTTATTGAATGAGTGGTGAGTAATGAGTGAAGAATGAGTGAATGTCTGTGAACAGGTTTGAGAAGGCAGCTGAGTCATAGGCAGCCTGAGGAGGCTGGTGATAGAGCTGGTTGAGTCTCAAACCCACCACAAGAAGTGTGTCTGGTCAGGTGTCAAGAGAGCTTTAGGGGAGACCAGAAGGCCTTGGTGTCACAGCAGAGCTGTGCTAAGCAAGGTCAGGTCAAAGGTAGGCAAAGCTAGGGCTGAGTAAAACCATCAAGTGGGCCAGAGCTGGTCTAGGGAAATTCTACCTTGTCCTGGTGTTTCCCCGCCCCTGTCCCCTGTGTAAGCTGAATCCAGACACCAAATCCCCTCTCACTCCTTCTCCTCCATACAACACAGGCTCTCTAGACACCTTCTGGGAGCTATCAGACACTGCCTGGTGAGGCCTCCTCCCCCATCACGGATATTTGGACTGCAGGATGTTCTCAAAAACTCTGGCACTGTGATCACAAGAAGCTTCCCACTGTGCTGCTGGTCAGAGTGGCATGGGCTTCAACAGTCTCTAAGCGGAGAGTCAGAGAGCCCCCCAGGAAGACAAGGACTCAGCCAGTGAGAGGCACTGGGGTGTTAAAGAGGGAGGTCCCTGCCATAATGATAGTGGGTTGGATCTGGTCTTTAAAGATGAACCACATGTACACACTTCCACAAATGGGAATCTTTATTTCTCTTTTGAGCCAGCTGTTTTCTCAGCTTTGTTCCCTATAATGCAAAAGAGATACATCTTTCCAATGCTACATCCTCAGAAACCTATACTGATACTTTCATAAGGGGACTCACTTTTCCTTCAAGAATCCCTCTGTGACACAAGTCTGTTTGGGTATAGCCTAATGCACGCTTAATAAAGATATACAGCCATAAAACGGAGCAAGATTCCTGATAGCCCGTTATTTACAGTAATTGTGGATTGTGAATGGACATTTTAAAGAGAAGCTTACAAGTTAGTTGTACTTTCTGGTAGTAATTACCTCCCACAAACATGACTCACTTCGGCAGTTTAAATGCAAGAGCTGGGTGTCCTCAAATCAACAGGCTTATAAATAAATCTCTGAATCATGAACTGAATGCACAAATGTTTTAAATATTTCTCTTGATCTCAAACACAGCTTTAAAGTTAAGATTTGATGCATTACAATACCCTCAGGGAAAGAGTTAAAAACAGAAGCAGAGATCATGGCTGTCTCTGTGTTCTGGGGTGAAGCTTTCTGCACTTTGGAAGTCACCTTCCTTTTGGGAAGATGGGAACTCCGGCAGCCAGAGTGTGAAGGGTATGTTTTCTTCCATCCAGGAGGGGAGGCTGCTTTTTCATGTTGATGCAGCCCATTTGCTTTGTTTCTTAAATATTACTCACAGGGTGGACTTTTATGGTAGTATGGCAACGTCAATGCGTTGGGGTGGGACGGCCCAGGAGTCTGGAGGCTAACAGAACATATAACTGGAGAAATGTGGCTGCGTCAGCTAGGAATGCCGAGGAGAGAAACATCCAGGCCAGAGGACATATTCATTTTTTTGGAATGCTCGCTCAAAGACGCTGTGTACCTCAACAAGCGTTGGTTTTCTAATCAGTGGAACATTTTTTTAAAAAAAGCATTTTTTTAAAAGCCCACTTTGAAAGTATTAACAGAAATTTAGGTGCTGACATCATCCACCCACTAGATTCATTTCTTTTTGTGAAGTTTTATTTGTGTCTGGTTAAAAACGTATCAGAGGTTTCTCAGACTCAGAGACACAGAACAGACTTGGGGTTGCCAAGGGGGAGAGCGGGGGAGGGATGGACTGGGAGTTTGGGGTTAGCAGATGCAAACTATTACATTTAGTATGGATAAACAACAAGGGCCTACTGCATAGCATAGGGAACTATATTCAATATCCTGGGATAAACCATAAGGGAAAAGAATATAAAAAAGAATGTGTGTATATATGTGTGTGTGCATGCTTAGTTGCACAGTTGTGTCCAACTCTTTGTGACACCATGGACTATAGCCTGCCAGACTCCTTTGTTCATGGGATTCCCTAGGCAAGAATTTTCAGGTAGTAGCCATTCCCTTGTCCAGGGGATCTTCCCCACCAAGGGTCGAATCCAGGTCTCCTGCACTGTAAGTGGATTCTTTACCAACTGAGCCACCAGGGAAGCCCGTGTATATGTATATATATGTATAACTCAGTCACATTGCTGTATAGCAGAAATTAACACAACAGTGCACATCAGCTATTGTTGTTATTTAGTCACTAAGTCCTATCCAACTCTTTTTGCAACCCCATGGACTATACCCTTCCAGGCTATTCTGTCCATTGGATTTCCCAGGCAAGAATCCTGGAGTGGGTTGCCATTTCCTTCTCCAGGAGATCTTCCTGACCCAGAGATCAAACCCACATCTCCTGTATTACAGACAGATTCTTTACTGCTGAGCCACCAGAGAAGCCTATATCAACTAAACTTCAATAAAATAAAATATACATATATATATATATATATATATATATATATATATTAGAAGTTTCTATTTGATTCTAATTATTTCATGGGTTTCAGCATATAAATGTAGTCACTCACATGGGCCAATGAGTCAAATCTGTAGTGAAAAATCTATCATCTGTGTTTAAAATATGAAATTGCATGTCAATACACATATGGTTCTTTTTCTCCTGCTCAAAATTGCCACGTGGCAGCCAACCTATCACTGAATCCTATAGAATGTCTGGCATCAAAAGAGAACTGCTTCAGCTGATCATTCTTTTCCTGTACTTTTCTGAATTCGTTTCTATGTTGTTCCTTCGGCTGCTGCTGTTGCATTCCCAACTCTTGGAAGGATCCAGGGAAACACAGGACTCCTCTGTGGCCAAGGGGAAAGATGCTGCCAAGAACGCTGAACTCCCAGTGAAGGTCACCAAATACTACAGAATGGATTTGGTGCAGTAAATCATCTTGTTGTTGCACACAAATGAATAGCCAATGGCAAAGGCATTTTGTGGAGAAATCTGATATCATATAATAACAGTAGTACAGCTAGACATGGAGGAGCACAGTAAAATACCTCTAAAGGGCATGTAGCAATTCCGCGGTTAGTCAAGGACCAATCCAAAGCTCAGAACATCCCAGAATAATCATCATGACAAAGAACCGAGATGGGCGGCATGGATTAGACTCCCCCATGTACAGCTCAGTATCACAGGCCAGAAACTTTCCACCTGGCTCTCATTACAAGTCTTTTAAAGAAGATAGAAAACCAGACCTGCGCAGTCTATTCTCTTCAATGTGAAATGATCACCTTTGACTTGAAGACACATGGCGTGTCAAAAGATGGGGCGATTCCCTCTACAGATCTACTGGAGATGCTCATGGTGCCCAGGATATTAATTCTGATCCAACAAGAGTTTAAGTTTGGGGGTGGGGGGGGACAGTGTGGGAGGATGGTAGTTTGGAGGACATCCCGTTGCCTATTCTCAAACCGCGTTTACAATGAGAGTAACTTACTGCTAAGGATGGGGCCCTGAGGAACCTTCACAAGCATTTGGGGAGAAGGAAAGTTGCCTGGATGCAGATAGGAAGGGATGAGGTGAGGGCAGAGGATGCTGACTGACGCTCCAAGTCCTAGGCTCCTTTGCCAGGCAAAGTGAGGTTTCTTTCCCAAAGGCAGCAGCAAATACTTTTGACTTTAAAAACAGTACCAGGTGGCAGACTTTCTCACAGCAAAGGAAACCAGAAACAAAATGAAAAGACAACCTATGAAATGGGAGGAAATATTTGCAAACAATGTCACTGATAAGGGCTTAATTTCCAAAATATACAAACAGCTGATACAACTCAACAACAAAAAAGCAAATAACACAACTGAAAAATGGGCAGAAGACCTAGAAAAACATTTCTCCGAAGAAGACTTATAGATGGCCAGTAGGCACATGGAAAAGTGCTCAACATGGTCAGTACTTAAGGGAAATACAAATCAAAATTACAATGAGGTATAACCTCACACCTGTCAGCAATCATTAATGGCCATCATTAAAGAAGTCTGCAAGTAACAAATGCTGGAGAGGGTGTGGAGAAAAAGGAACCCTCCTACACTATTTGCGGGAATGCAAGTTGGTGTAGCCACGATGGAGAACACTATGGAGGTTCCTCAAAAAACTGAAAATAGAACTACCATATGATCCAGTAATCCCATTCCTGGGCATATATCCAGACAAAACTACAATTTAAAAAGATACATGGACCCCTATGTTCATACACCACTATTCACAAAAGCCAAGACATGGCAACAACCTAAATGTCCATCAACAGATGAATAAAGAAGAGGTGCTACTGCTGCTAAGTCGCTTCAGTCCTGTCCGACTCTGTGCGACCCCACAGACGGCAGCCCACCAGGCTCCCCCGTCCCTGGGATTCTCCAGGCAAGAACGCTGGAGTGGGTTGCCATTTCCTTCTCCGATGCATGAGAGTGAAAAGTGAAAGTGAAGTCGCTCAGTCGTGTCTGACCCTCAGCGACCCCATGGACTGCAGCCTACCAGGCTCCTTCGTCCATGGGATTTTCCAGGCAAGAGTACTGGAGTGAGGTGCCATTGCCTTCTCCGTAAAGAAGAGGTGGTACATATATATAATGGAATACTACTCAGCCACGATGAAGAATGAAATAATGCCATTTGCAGAAACACGGATGGACTTAGTGATTATCACACTAAATGAAAGAAGTCAGAAAAAGACAAATACAGTATGATATCACTTAGATGTATAATAGAATTTAAACACAACACAGATGAACTTTTATCTATGAAACAGAAACAATCTCACAGACACAGATAACAGGCTTGTTGTCAAGTGGGAAGGGATGTGGGGGAGGGATGGAGTGGAAGTTTGGGATTAGGAGATGCAAACTACTATATATAGGATGGATAAACAACAAAGTCCTGCTGTATAGTACAGGGAACTATATTCAGCATCCTGAAATAAACCACATGGAAAAGAATATAGAGACTAGTGTGTGTGTATCTACCTGATTCATTTTGCTATACGGCAGAAATTAAAACAACATTGTAAATCAAATATATTGCAATTTTTAAAAATTATTTTGACCCTTTTAATCACTGAGCTCCCATTCTTACCAGTGATGGAGTTCCCTAGTGTGGTTTCCCTGCCAGTTAGAGACTACATTCCTCAAATGTGGCTACAAAACTAAATTCACTCCAATGACAGAAGCGGGCAGAAATAATATGTGATTTCTGGGCCACCCTCTTAATCGCAAGGTGCTTTTTCTGAACCTCTCATTCCTGCTGGCTGGGAGATCTGATGGTTCAATCAATCTGGGAAACCACAGGTTCAGGGTGGCAGAACACCCCCATAGCTCTGAATATGCCTATGGGCTGAGGTGAAATAAATGTATTTCTATCTTAATTAAAGCACTGTATTTTATATCTGTTTGTTACAGCAGCTAAATAATTAGCCTAACAAACAGTCCCCATGCAGAAGGTGCTGTATTTTAGTCCTCTTTGTAACCGCTTCATGACTCAGCTCAGTGGCTTATACTGAATAAGCATTCAGTAGAAGGCAATGGCAACCCACTCCAGTACTCTTGCCTGGAAAATCCCATGGACGAAGGAGCCTGGTAGGCTGCTGTCTATGGGGTCGCATAGAGTCAGACATGACTGAGCGACTTCAATTTCACTTTTCACTTTTCACTTTTCATGCATTGGAGAAGGAAATGGCAACCCACTCCAGTGTTCTTGCCTGGAGAATCCCAGGGACGGCGGAGCCTGGTGGGCTGCCATCTATGGGCTCGCACAGAGTCGGACACGACTGAAGCGCCTTAGCAGCAGCAGCAGCTGTTTACTGGGATGCATACTAAAAAAGGAATAAATGAACTCCATATATGTGTAATGTTGTCCTTGAAATATTTAGAAGCTTAAAATCCTACATACTTTTCATTTTTAAATATCAGACAAAATTACATTCTGCCCGGTTTTACCATAACACATCATAATAGGGCTACAATTAAAATTGGTAAAATGTAGAAAGTACAGAAAATGAAACAACTTAAAGATGGTATCTATATAATAAAGCTTTGGGGTTTTTCTTTTTCCAGTTTGTAAAGTATCATAGAATTGTAAAATAATACACTCAAGGATAAATTATGGATTAACAATTTAAACTAATCTTACATCTAAATTTATCCTTTTTTCTTCCCAAGAAAAGTTATCAACTTCCAAATAAGTTAATACATTGCTATAACAATTAACTGCAAACACGTGTTTCATAAAAGTGATCAATATACATCAAAGAGCTTGACCCCCCTCATTGAAACAAACCTGATTCTTTACTGACAAAATCTGATCAAAACAATTTGTAAATCAATCCTGGGTTCCTCAAAAAAAGTTAGCTGTGTGAAAATAGAGTAGACTTCCTTTAAAAAAATGTTATTTAATTCACCTCTAGTCATTGCAATTAAAGATTTCAGCCAAAATTTTTTTTAGGTTTTTGTTTTTTTTAGTGTGGGCCATTTTTAAAGTCTTTATTGAATTTGTCACAATATTGCTTCTGTTTTATGTTTTGGGTTTTTGGCCTAGAGGCATGTGGGATCTTAGCTTCCCCACCAGGGATGGAACTGCACCGCCTGCATTGGAAGGCGATGTCTTAACCACTGGACCACCAGGGAAGTCCAGCCAAAATTTTTTCATGGCAGAAGAATCAGTAGAATTTCATGTTGCTTCACAAGTATATGATTTTTAAAAGGTTGCATTGCTGCTTGCTTAAGGCTAAACTACTTCTGCTTTGAT
This sequence comes from Bos indicus, assembly GCF_029378745.1. Classification (NCBI taxonomy): domain Eukaryota; kingdom Metazoa; phylum Chordata; class Mammalia; order Artiodactyla; family Bovidae; genus Bos; species Bos indicus. The sequence goes on along the minus strand of NC_091772.1, from coordinate 34,076,379 downwards.
GTCACTACTTCTAATAGTAAAGCTTAATGAAGAGCCTTTTTAAAAATTCAAAATCAAAGAAATGTAGCGTAGACCCTTGTTGTTGTTCAATCGTTCAGTCGCGTCCAACTCTTTTCAATCCCGAGGACTGCTGCACACCAAGCTTCCCTCTCCTTCATTGTCTCCCGGAGTTTGCTCTAACTCATGTCTGTTGAGTTGATGATGTAGAGCCTAGGTGTCAATATACAAACACTGAGTTTCAGGGCTGGTATGTTCATGAGCGTCAGTCTTCCTTATGCCAGAGGAGAAAATCAATTGCCAGTCTGTCTACTAGGAAATCCTATAAAGACTTCCTCCCAGACCTCCCTTCACTTGGTTTTAAGGGTACAGTAATTTCTTAAGGTCAAACTAATAAGCCTTAGCAACTATAATTGTGTGTTCTCACCACCAATATACTTATTAAAGACAAGTCCTTGTTAGAGTACATTCTAACTCTAAAAAACAATTTTTTATCTCAGCAAATCAACCTCCTTCCCCAATGGGTGATGTATTAAATATACAGACTAATTAGCATCCTTTTAGTTTAATCAACTATAAATGGTATGCCTGCATCGCCCTTGCATTGGTATCTCAAGCTACTTACCATTCTTTCATTCAGGATGATGAAAAATCACTTACGGCCATTTACATCGCTGGCATGTAAATTTAAAGTAGCTATCCATCACAAAAATATATTATGAAATTATTAAAATGGCATTTCATTGTACTTAAAATAGTTGCTCTGATGTGAATTTTAAGTAGAAAGTGAGTTAAACGCATTTTCCAAATAATTTCTCCTCAAAAGCCTTAAACCAACTGTTACTCAAAGAAGAATTTTGATACATAATGATTATCTGTTCTATAATTAAAACTAGGATGGCTGTGTGACATTTAGAATTCAAAATGAAAAGCTCTTTCATCCCCCTGCCTACCTCTGGGATTGCATTTTTCTCTCTTTAAAAACATTTTTGTTGTTGCTTAATATATATTTCTATCCATTTATCTATTTGGCTGCCCTAGGTCTTGGTTGTGGCATGCAGGACCGAGATCCCTAAGGATGGAACCCAGGCCCCCTGCACTGGGAGCCCACAGTGGGAGCCACTGGACCATCAGGGAAGTCCTGGGATTGCAGTTTTCTTAATCTGATATTTTCCCACGAGGGACTCAGCTAGTTATACAGACCCTTTGGGTGCTGCACGCGTGCTAAGTTGCTCACTTGTGTCCAACCCTTTGTGACCCTATGGACTGTAGCCTGCCAGGCTCTTCTGTCCATGGGATTCTCCAGGCAGGAACACTGGAGCGGGAGCTATGCCCTCCTCCAGGGAATCTTCCCGACCCAGGGATCTAACCCAAGTCTCCCGAATTGGCCGGTGGGTTCTTTACTATTAGCACAACCGGGGAAGCCACAGGACTGAGTTTAATCCCAGCTCCTCCTCTATATGCTCTGGTGAAGCTCTAAGTGACCTAGTTACCTCACCTACAATATGAGAACAGAAATAACCACCTCATCGAGCTGAGATGTTAAGGAGGAAGTGTGGGGAAAGGGTCTACGTGGGCAGGACCCCTCGCAGGTGCCTCACCTAACTTAGACCCTTGTCTCCACTCTGTTTCACTCTGGCCCGTCCGTCTGTCCAGTATCATGAATGTAAATCTTGAGGCCAGAAGAGTCAGAACACATAAAGAAATGACATCCGTTCTTTCAGCCTGACTCTTTGGCTTCCAGACTTTCAGGTGGTTCATTAGTGTAAAGACCACAAAGGCAGTCCTGAGAAACTGGATTTACCATGAGAAATGGGCGAGGATGAGGAAGCAGATTGACCAGTATTTAGAAGGTTGTGTGTTTTTGTTTCTTGTATTTCCAGTTTTCTGGAATTGATTGCCCAGACATGTTCTTTTCCAGGATATGTGCTCAAGATCACAACAAGACAGCCCAGAACCTCCTATGGTGCTGGACCTTTTTTCCATTTGTTAAACATTTTAAGAGGTTTTCAATGGGGAGAGAGGCAAAGAGTACTTTTCCTCTCATGGTAATTTACTGGGTTGGTCAAAAAGTTCATTTGGGTTTTTCCATAAAATCTTACGGAAAAGCCAAAATGAACATTTTGGTCAACCCAATACATTATTTCAGTTTCAAAAATTGCCTGGTACAATGGGCCTGTCCAAAAGTGGATCCAAGTTTATCAAAAAAGAACATCTTCCAGGTCTCAAACTAGAGGGAATTGTACAGCAGCCCACTGGGCCAAGCACCCAGGACATCCCTGGGCCCAGGGCAAGTCTGAGGGTCTGCAAGGTGTTCAGCATCCAGTGCCACTGGCCATCAGTTCAGTTCAGTTGCTCAGTTCAGTTGCTCAGTAACTCTTTGCGACTCCATGGACTGCAGCAAGCCAGGCCTCCCTGTCCATCACCATTGGCCATGATGTGGGGTTATTTCAGGAGAGCTTCAAGGAGCTAAACTTCATGTGCCTGACTGGAGAAATGCAGTCACTGCCTGTACACTCACACACGGAGTCTCTTCTTTTAGGGAAGTGTCGTAAAGAACACGGATGGCCAGTCTGTTGACTCTCTTGGAGAGGATGCCCGGTCTTGCTTGCTGAACACATGCTGCAGGCATCAGTTACCAGTATTCCCTGTCCACCAGCTGGAAATCATCCCAGCCTTAACTGAGACAAACCCAGGGCTATCTGTGATGTCATGAAATAGCACATGTGGAGAAGGTGTGTTCCAGGCCCAGGCTGCACATAGCAGGCACTTGATGTACTTGGGGCAAAGATCTCTATGTGCTTCTTGAGTGTCTTCAAGGAAGTCCACAGTCTCTAGTGTTTGGTGACCCAACCGACTGGGCACACTGTGAGGTGCTAAGATGGGTGGGCCAAGGAGTTGTGTCCACAGGTGGGAAAAAGCGCAAGGACGAAAAGACAGGTCAGTTCAGTTCAGTTCAGTTGCTCAGTCGTGTCCGACTCTTTGCGACTCCATGAATCGCAGCACACCAGGCCTCCCTGTCCATCACCAACTCCCGGAGTTCATTCAGACTCACGTCCATCGAGTCAGCGATGCCATCCAGCCATCTCGTCCTCTGTCGTCCCCTTCTCCTCCTGCCCCCAATCCCTCCCAGCATCAGAGTCTTTTCCAATGAGTCAACTCTTCGCATGAGGTGGCCAAAGTACTGGAGTTTCAGCTTTAGCATCATTCCTTCCAAAGAAATCCCAGGGCTGATCTCCAAGGAGGCCTCTAATGAGAATTTTAAGTAGAAAGTAAGTTAAATCCATTTTCCAAATAATTTTTCCTCCAAAGCCTTAACTGTTATTTGCAAAAGAATGTAAATAATGATTATCTGTTCTATAACTAAAACTAGGATGGCTGTGTGACATTTAGAACACAGCAGAACAGGAAGAGCCCTTGCTAGCTGTGCCACCTTGTACAAGTGACTTAACTTCTCTGAGCCTCAGTTTCCTTCTCTGTGAAATGGGGATAATACTAGTCTTACACATACTGGATCAAAAACTGATAAAGAGGGGCATTATTTATTGAGTACTTACTCTGTACAGTATTTGGCTTGAGCACTGTATGTGTGAAACTCCCTTAGTATTCACAATATTAAGGAATAGTTTCTACTGTGATCCTGACTTTATAGTGAGAAACCTGAGCCATAATAACACTCATAATGGGAGTCATTGCTATTAACAATCACAATGCCACTATTAGTGTTAGAAGGATTAACATCCAGTGAGGAAAAGAAGTAAAACAACAGGAATCTCTTCACTCTAAAAAATTATGAAAGCAAGATTTATACAGGACAAAAACTGCGTAAGGGTAAGATAAATCATTCTTTAGATTTACACTTGATTTCTTCCCCCATACCTCATTCTCCAAAGTTATAGGTCATGCAAACTATTTGCCATAAGTGAGCCTTATGGTCTGAACAGTTCTAAAAAGACATGATTAGAAACTTGTTTGCTAGTTTCAGCAAATGGGGAAAGTATAAACAAATAATCCCCCTCAAATTAAAAGAGACTTTCTACATTTGAAGGGGCCAGCCCAAGAAACAAGAAAAGACACACACCAAATCACAACATCAGTGAAATTTAGGAACATCAGTAGAAGAGAAGATCCTAAAATCTTCCCACAAAGGACAAGCAAGTAAACACCACTCAGGTGTCAAGTGGCATCAAACTCCCAACAACACAGGAAGCTCGAGGACGCTGGAGGACAGTCCTCAAAGGTTTGAGGCAAAATTCTTTCCCACCTAAAACATTACTCCCAGGCACACAATTGATTATTTCTGGTCTTTTATGATATTCAGAAGCTCAAAACTTTTACCTCCTATGTCTACTCTTTCTCAGGAAACTGCTAGAGAATCTGGTCCAGAAAAAAGAGGAAGTAAGTGAAGAAAAAGGAAGACATGCAATACAGGAAACAGAGGATTTAGGAGCCTATGGAAATTCCCAGGGGGCAGTGAAAGAATGTTCCAGAATGACAGCTGTGCGGCAGCCCTGGACAGCAGGTCCATATTCCAGCAAGGTTGAAAGCCATGGGAGAGAAATCTCCAGAGAGGGGGAAAAGGGAACTGATTGATGTGCTGTTTTCTTTTAGGAAAATTAATTTTTAGTTATTTGACAGTATGTTACAGCATTAAGAAATATATATATATATATATATATATAGTGATAGATACACAGAAACCAAGCAAATAAAAATATAAATTAATTCTAGGAAGAATAAAAACTTATATACAGAAAGTGAAACAAAGTATATTGCCTGTATAAGCAACAGAAAAGATTAATGTAGAACTATAAAGGCAAACCATGACTGCTGATCTAGCCACAAATTCAAATTTCGCTCTGTTGGGAAAATGGGAGGGGGGAATGGAAAGGGAGGGTAAGACCATGGCCTCACCTACAAAACGGGTTGATGCTGACTAGAATTCATAAACTGAGGAACTGCATTCTAAGCACATTACCTATGAGGTAGAGAAGCAGAGAAAAGAATTGAACTTGGCTGCCCAAGTTCAGACTGGGAGGTGAAGGGGGACGATGAGAGAGACTCTCTTCAACAAGACTTTCAGGGCTTGTTTTCTTTTTAAAAAATTGCAACATAATTGACATATAACATTATTTTAGTTCCAGGTGTTTGAACTTTGAGGCTTTTTAATTTCAAAATATGTGTGTATGCTTGTGCACTACCTTACAGGTGAAAATTTTTTTTAATAATACATTTAAAAGGGGCTGATTCTGTAACCTGGCTAAATTTACTGATTACATACAATCGGTCACATTGTTTGCAAATAAAGACAGTTTTAATCCCTCCTTTCCAAATACATAAATATACAAGGCTCATCCTAAACTGTTTTTAGAGCCACATTAGATGATTCTGATCTCAGGGTTAAAGATTATAGTTTTCTGTGGGTCATCTGTACCTGGATGTGCACAGATAGGAAGTAATGGGAAGGAAAAGATGTAATGCAGGTAAATAAAGCATTTTAAAAACTACCAGTAGTTGATTTGAAACTAGTTACTAAAAACTCTTTTTTCCCCCTTTGAGCCTTAAAACAGGAGACTCATGAAAGAATGTACCTAAAAGATCAAAGAGAACTAATATATTCTGAGAGGGGAAAAAGAACATTTCCAAAGACCCTGAAAGCTCTTCCCCATCTGTGTGAGTAGTGGGATTCCCAGGCTGCAGAGGGTCTTCCCTGGGGTAGAGGAGGATGTTGGGCATGTAAAGATCTGGGGAAAGGGCTACTAGGAAATGTAGGCTTCTTCCCCCCACCCCATCCAATTGGAAACAGGTTTTGACTTTGAATTAAATCTCTGTTCCTTCTTCTATACTTTAATAGCTATTTGTGCTACATCAGTTTCCAAATGTTCTGAGTTTCTGGGTAAAATCATATTTCAAGCCTCGTTTCCGTTCATCCAACGCATGGTGAAGTTTGAAAGCTGTGCAGCACTATGGAAATCTGAGGTCACAAGTGGATGGTTCTGAAGCCAAGGTCACCATTTTGATGCTACCGTTATTGTTCCAGATGTCTGAAGTCCTTTCAACCATGTGAAAAGAAGAAGAAAAATGCATTATCTTTTCTATCAGGTAAGTGTACTCATGACTGCTTAGTCCACAACTTACACAGTCATTTATTCTTTAATCATTTCTAATTATTTTCATGAGAATTCTAGAAGTAGCCATAGCCCTGGTTACCAAAAGGGAAAGGTATTTAAGAAATAATGTTGGTTGAACTCACTCAGTGACACATAGAAAACTTGGATCTCCTAAAACACGGTTCAAAAGATAAATGTGAAAAAAGCCAACTTCCGTTTCAAGATATTATGGGGTACCTTAGAGTACATCAATGTTCCCACTGAGAAAAAATGGACAAATACAAAATAAGATATACAAAACACGCATCTGTTTAAATGCATCAGTGACTTATTGAAGGAACCAGGAAGAACAGAGGCTGAGACTTGGAAGCTTCTGTAAAGAAGGCAACCAGGGAAAGAGCAGGTAAGTCTGTAGCTGCTTTTTCCCTGGAGAAGTTTGCCAAAGCTCAGTCCTAGAATCTGGGGATTGCCTGGATAGAGAGCTACTGAGCAGAGAAGAGCAGAGTTTTGGGTGGTCTTGCTGCACTGGGACACAAAATTAGAGACCTGAAGGGCCAGTAGTCAATTGAAAAGGGACTGTTGAGAGTATAGCTGAGCTCTTCCACGGTATCGCTGCCTCAGCAGACATTTCATTTCACCAAGGGGCCTGCAGGGGTCTTGCACTGACACCAGCCCCAGTGCAAGTGCTCACCCTAGATAACAGCCCCAGAGTCACAGGCAGTGCAAGTTCCTGATATGACTTCCCCATCAGCAGTCTGCCTGTCCCCCAGCACCTCCATTGAGGGCACCTAAGGACTTCATCCAAACCCCACTCTTTCTGGTTTAAATTGACCAATCTGGTCTTAGCACAGGAACCCCAAAAGCATTCCACCCACTGACTCTAATAAAAGTATGTGCCCAGGTCCTGCCTCTTTCTCTGCCTGTCCCCCCTCTAACCCCTCGAACTGTGCCATGAACTTCCTCCAGAACCTATGAGTGATAAACTTCTCTGTTTCAATCTCTTGTGACCTTTTGTTGAACCATGGCTCACCACCCAGCACCCTATGTGCAACTTAACCAAAAGTTTGACAAAGTTGTAACAGGAGTATAAGAAGCACTAGGATTGGCAAGTGGTAGGAGAGCAAGTGGTAGAGGCAAGGAGAGCCTACCACTTCCCAATCCCAGTGCTTCTTATACCCCTGTTACAACTTCGTCAAACTTTTGGTTAAGTTGCACATAGGGTGCTGGGTAGGCTCTCCCTCGGAGAAGGCAACAGCACCCCACTCCAGTACTCTTGCCTGGAAAATCCCATGGACGGAGGAGCCTGGAAGGCTGCAGTCCATGGGGTCGCTGAGGGTCGGACACGACTGGGCAACTTCACTTTCACTTTTCACCTTCATGTGTTAGAGAAGGAAATGGCAACCCACTCCAGTGTTCTTGCCTGGAGAATCCCAGGGACGGGGGAGCCTGGTGGGCTGCCATCTCTGGGGTCGCACAGAGTCGGACACGACTGAAGCGACTTAGCAGCAGCAGGCTCTCCCTGGACATCTGCTGAATTCTGAAAGCTGCAAAGGTGCGAAACTAAGAACAAAGACCAGAAAAATCAGACCTGAGTTTCTGATTGAGGAGAAAAAAAAGTTAAGGACTAGACAGAAGGAGAGGGTCTGGGGAACACAGGAGGCCTCCATCTGGAAGTCATGGAGAACTGACCTCTGGTGAACACAGTCCAGTCCTTGACTGGATTTAGATGGTCAGTCTTCACTCTGTCTGCCCAGCAGAGGAAAAGGTGAAACTCATCTGGACAAACGTGATATGATCTGGAGTCTCTACAGTTTATTATCACACAGTGTCCAGAATTAATACAAAATTACTTAGCATGCCAAGAAAAAGATCATACAACCCAAATTCAAGAGATAAAGGAGACTTCTTAGAGATTTGGTGACTAGACTTAGCAGACAAGAGCTTTAAAATGACTATAATTAACATGTTCAATGAAATAAAAGAGGACAAAAATATACTAAAATACAGGAAAAGACAAAAACTGAAATTAAGAACTCAACATATGGATTTAAACATATAGAGATTAAAAGAATAAGTAATATATCAAAATTCACAGGATACAGCTAAAGCTTTACCTCTAAAACTATGTCCTCAAATGCACTTATGAGCAAAAAAAAAGGCTGAAAAGAATGTTTTAAGTTTCAATATCAATAAGCTAAAATAAAGATAAATATTTAAAGCCTAAGAAAAGTAAAAGAATGGAAATAATAGACACAAGGTTAGAAATCAACTGAATAAAACTGATGAAAACCTATGAAGACCAATTATTAAGAAATGTACTTGGATAAGCATATATAATTACAACATCAGAAATAAAAAATGAACACCACTACAGATCTTACAGACATAAATAAAGTATTAAGGTACTAATATGTACAACTTTTATGGTCAAGAAGCAACAGAAGTGGACATGGAACAACAGACTGGTACAAAATGGGGAAAGGAGTACATCAAGGCTGTATATTGTCACCCTGCTTATTTAACTTATTTGCAGAGTGTCTGTGTGCTTAGTCACTCAGTCGTGTTTGAGTCTTTGCGACCCCATGGTCTGTAGACCATCAGGATCCTCTGTCCATTGGGATTCTCCAGGTAGGCGTACTGGCGTGGGTTGCCATGCCCTTCTCCAGGGGATCTTCCCAACCCAGGGATGAAAACCCAGGTCTCCCACATTGCAGACAGATTCTTTACTGTCTGAGCCACCAGGGAAGCCCTATATACAGATTACATCATGTGAAATGGCCAGACTGGATGAAGCACAAGCTGGAATAAAGATTGCCAGGAGAAATATCAATAACCTCAGATATGCAGATGACACCACTCTTCTGGCAGAAAGTGAAGAGGAACTAAAGAGCTTCTTGACAAAGGTGAAAGAGGAGAGTGACAAAGCTGGCTTAAAACTCAACATTCAAAAAATGAAGATTATGGCATCTAGTCACATCACTTCATGGCAAATAGATGGGGAAACAATGGAAACAGTGACAGACTTTATTTTCTTGGGCTCAAAAATCACTGCAGATGGTGACTGCAGCAGTGAAATTAAAAGATGCTTGCGTCTTGGAAGAAAAGCTATGACAAACCTAGACAGCATATTGAAAAGCAGAGACATTACTTTGTCAACAAAGGTCCATCTAGTCAAGGCTATGGTTTTTCCAGTGGTCATGTATGGATGTGAGAGTTGGACTGTGAAGAAAGCTGAGCACCGAAGAATTGATGCTTTTGAACTGCGGTGTTGGGGAAGACTCTTCAAAGTCCCTTGGACCACAAGGAGATCAAACCAGTCAATCCTAAAGGAAATCAACTCTGAATATTCACTGCAAGGACTGATGCTGAAGCTAAAGCTCCAATACTTTGGCTACCTGATGCGAAGAGCTGACTCATTAGAAAAGACCCTGATGCGGGGAAAGATTCAAGGCAGGAAAAGTGGACGACAGAGGACAAGATGGTTGGATGGCATCACTGACTCAATGGACATGAGTTTGAGCAGTTTCTGGGAGATGGTGAAGGACAGGGAGGCCTGGCAAGCTGCAGTCCATGGGGTCACAAACAGTCAGACACGGCTGAGTGACTGAACAACAAATGTACAACTTTATGCCATGAAATTTTGCAGTCAGTCTGGATGAAATAACAAATTCTTTAAAAACAGAATTTATCAAAGCTGACAAAAGAATAAACATAAAATCTAAATAGTCAAAACGCACGTGCATATGCACACACACATATATGTGTTAAATAATTATGTTATTGATAACCTTCCCATGAAGAAAACTCCAAGCCCAGATGGCTTCAAAGTCTTTCAAAAATTTTAAGGAAGACATATTGTGAATAAACACATTCTAGAGAACAGAAAAAGACGGAATGGATCAGAACTTTTGTATGAGACCAGAATAATCTTGATATCAAAATCTGCAAGGATATTACATGAAAATCACAAACCAGTCTCTCTCGGACAAACATTCAACATTTCTAAATCACGTAATAGCAAGTCAAATCCAGCTATGTATAAAAACAGCATTATATTATGACTAAGTGGAGTTTATTACAGAAATGTAAGTGTAGTATAATATCTGAAAATCAGTTCACGTAATACATTTCACTTAATGGAGAAAAAAGGAGAAAAAAGAATGATGTGGTCATTTTGGTAGATGAAGAAAAAGTATCTGATGATGTTGAGCAGGAAGACTGCAGCTACCAATCCCCAGAGAGGATTCCCACTGAACAGAGGGCAGCAAAGATCATAACAGCACCAACCACCAGAAGTGGGAACCCACAGACCTCAGCCCACTGCACCTTCTACCAGTTGGGAAGGATTCAGCATATAAGGTAGTGGTTGGAACAAGGTTTCACTCACAGAAGGGAGAATATATGCAGAAAAATCAGGTCTGCAGAGTATGCTGGTTCCCAGTGAGCAGGATGGCCCTCTTGATTGTCAATGCAGGGCTGTGGATATGTGCACCTCTCTCATGCTGTAGGTGAAATCCTCATTCCTTTCCCAAGGAGTTGGGGCAGATATACATGGGGATGTCTACATGCCATATAACGCACACAGTTAAGAAATAAAAGGAAGTTCACTGTGTATCCAGAACAGGGGAAAGGTTTCTCTAATAAGGAAGAAGAAGCTAGGGCTAAGTGACAGCTTGGAACCCAGCCTCCACATAAGGGACTATCCTAGGCCCAGAGCATTGTTTCAATCCAGGAGAGGGAAAGAAGGTCCTACTTCCTCAACAGATACAATTCAACATTCATCCATGATATCATTTCTTAGAAACAAGAAATAAAAGGGAATTTTATTAATCTGATGAGTATTTACAAAAATAAAACAAAAGCTTACGGCAAGTGTAATACTTAATTGTGAATTACTGAAAGCTCTCTCCCTAAGATTGAGAATGAGACAGTGATGTCCACTATTACCATTTCTATTCGGCATTGTATAAGAGATCCTAGTTAGTGCAATAAGGCAAGAAAAATTTAAATGAAGAGGACCAGGAGGCTTCACGCATGGCTTGATCCACTGGCTCAAGAATGTTACAAGCACTCAGCTTCTATCAGTCTCTCTGCTCTATCTTCTACAGTATCAGCTTCATCAAAAGGTGGCTCTTGTTGTAGTCAAAAGATGACTATCAAGAGCTCCATTGGCTACATGTTTTCTCAACCAAAGACAGAAAGAGAGAAATTGAGATGGAGACTGCTCAAACATTGCAAGTAAAAGACCTGAGATTTACTCTGATTGGGCTGATTTGGGACAGTGATTCATCTCTTAACAAGGTCTGGAAGACAGACTGTATTGACTGATTTAGCTTGATCACATCATCCATCCCTTGAATCCAATGATGCATTCAATGTCTCGGATCCACATGGATTCCCATAGAGTTGTTGATAAGAAGGTAATGCAGAGGTGCTAAACTTCCGCTGCTCACAGTGCCTTTAGTGCCTCAGTAATTTTTTCATGGTGCCTCTCAGTCAAAAGAAATAATCAACAGCTCCTTTTTTGTTCCTTTTATTATTAAATGGTCAGGTCCAAACAACTTAATAATAGTAGTTCACACAGCATTCAACAAATGTTATAGTGCTTCTCTTGAAAATGTAAAATATCTCCCAGGGCTTCTGTGAGTTCTCTGTGGTGCCCCAGAGCACATCAGTTCAACATGGGGATTACAGTAGTAATGGCTGATGGGGAGGCAACCACCCATAACCACTGACTTCCTACGTCAACAATCAGGAAAAATAATAATTTTTAAAAACCCACATAATTATTTCAGAACAAAAACTTTAATCATAAAGAGATAACTTTTTATTATTTCAGGACAGAAACTTTCATAAAAAGATAACTAAAGAAGCATAGCTGCAAACATCAACTTTCTGGCATCACATTTTTAACATCCATTACCTTTAACAAGCCCACAAAATATTGAGGATCGATGGAGTTCAGGGAAGGGGCAGAAAAAAAGATGAGAAAAATTCAACCCATTCTGTTCCCCACTGAGCCAAGAGCTTTGAAAGAGGATGAGAATTCCTGTGCTTGCATTTGAAACTTCATGTCCTGGAGGCATGTCCTTGGTTATCTTCTGTACTGGATCCAGTGCAGATGTGAGCTCTGAATCAAGATAATTAGAGTACTTTGCAGATTTGCAGTCCCATCAAAGAACTGGATTGACGGCAAGTAAGGGAATTTCGGATAGCAAAAACAGACAAAAATAAGAGAATGTTTAAGAGCACGTATTTTAAAGGCTATAATTTTTAATATTAAAATTAAAAATATGCCTATAGCTAACTAGGGAAATTCTGCTTTCAGTGAATCTTTCTGTCACTTGCTAACACAATATCCTAGGTCTCTACAAATCTGCCTGAAGCGATTCTGACAGCTCAAGGGCTTTTTCATGTGAGCTCCTTAATAAATCTGGTCAATTTTCACCATGATGTTAGAGTCAATGAAGAGAATTCATCACCATGTATGGCTTTAATCCCTTTTTGCTCTATATGTCCACTGGGCACAGCCAGGCATGCCAGGCCTAGCAGGTACTGCCACATTTTATGAACATTATTATCATTTCCTTAAGATACCATCTAATAAACAGTATATAGCTGCACAATTTTCCATGAGAAGAGGTACAGCACACTTCTCCTCCCCAATACTTCACCACCAATCAACAAGGCTCCATTGCAGTAATGGTAGATTACAATTGAGACAGTGGGGAGACAGAGACTGTTTAAGAAGGAGCTCTTCAGGAAACCTAAAGACAACAGCAGGGGAAAAAATAACACTAAAAACAAAACACTGCACACAAAACCAGAAAACCCCAGAGGAAACAGAAGCTTCTGGCCAAACTACAGCAAACATTATAAACAGCCCAGCTCCTGGACAAACTGACAGTTCACACTAATAGCCTGATAAACTCAGTTCCTATTACTAGCTAGATCACATCTGGCTTTCAGCAAAAAAAATAAAATAAAATAACAAGTCACGCTGAAAGTCAAGACAAGGTGAAGACACCCATCTTACAGATGACATACGCACACACAGAAACCTCTGCCCTTGTCCAGCTCCTCTTCCCAATGGCAGGGGGAAATCTCATGACCAACTGATGCTGTGTGTTCTGAAGTGGGTGAAGGAAGAAAAGATGTGGGGCCTTGGGCTTCACAAGACCAGAACCAAATGAGACTCCAGCTCTGGGGAAATGGATAGGGAGAGGGGCTCTGGAGCCATATTACCAGAGTTTGAATACTGACTACTTAGCAGCTGTCTGCCTGGCTTCGCATTTCTACACTTTGTACTTCCAATCTGCAAAATGGTGCTTATTGTAACACCCACCTCACAGGGATTTTATGACAGCAGGTAAATGAAATGATACAAATGGGCACTTATAAGTGCACCACACTCATAATAAGCACTCAGATATCAGCTGTGATTATCCACAAAGGCTAAAATCATCCAGGTACACAGACATCCACCATGTCTCCTGTTCTCTTATAACAATCTTATATTATGGCAAAGAAAGATTTTATCTTGATGCACGGTGTAGGAGAATAACAGAGCCACGGTACTAATTTTCTAGCTGTGAAGAAAAAATGTTATTTGTTCCTTTCTAAATTCAACAATTTAGGAAGTATATTAATACATGTAGTGTCCACTGCTTCATTTCTAACAGGTTCTGATGTCTTCATTTCCTGTGTTAAACTAAGAACTGCTAGCAGCTGTAGGTGCAGACTTAAATGATAAACAGTTCTCTGTTAGAAGAAAAACTCAATTCTTAGAACAGCATGACTCAAAAATGATGGGTTTCCAGAGGAAATGTAGCCTGATCTTGAGAAGACAATTTCTAAATTTAAGGAATCTAAGTGAAATATTCTACTGGATTATTAGGTATATAAATGGGTGATTTAATTATATTGTATTATAATTTCCATTTGTGAATAGTGACTATAACTTTGTGTAAGTTGTCTGGCATTCTATGTTTGACATTTAAACAGGAACTGTGCCTGGGTATTTGGGCACGGAATACTATCTGCTGTGTTTCTCCCTTTCCACTAAAGCCTCATTCCACTCACATTTACCATAACTTGTCTGCCTTCAATGACTCACTGGTACCCATTTTGCTGCCGTACTTTAATTCTTTTTTTTTTTTTCCCATGAGGAAAGAGATTGTATCTATTTTATTTATATATATATATATTAATTTATTTATTTTAATTGGAGGTTAATTACTTTACAATGTTGTATTGGTTTTGCAATACATCAACATGAATCTGCCACGGGTGTATACGTGTTCCCCATTCTGAAACCCCCTCCCACCTTCCTCCCCATACCATCCCTCTGGGTCATCCCAGCGCACCAGCCCCAAGCATCCTGTATCCTGCTTCTAACCTGGACTGGCAATTCGTTTCTTATATGTTATTATACATGTTTAAATGCCATTCTCCCAAATCATCCTACCCTCGCCCTCTCCCACACAGTCCAAAAGACTGTTCTATACATCTGTGTCTCATTTGCTGTCTCGCATACAGGGTTATCATTACCATGTTTCTAAATTCCATATATATGCATAGGTATACTGTATTGGTGTTTCTGGCTTACTTCACGGTGGCCGGGAGGACCAACCCCATGTCCAAGGAGCCATGGCTGCACAGGCGCAGGAGGGCCTAGAGGAGCTATCCCAGGTTAAAGGTCAGGAAGGGCGGCGGTGAGGAGATACCCCTCGTCCAAGGTAAGGAGCAATGACTGCGCTTTTCTGGAGCAGCCCTGGAGAGATACCCCATGCTCAAGGTAAGAGAAACCCAAGTAAGATGATAGGTGTTGCAAGAGGGCATCAGAGGGCAAACACACTGAAACCATACTCACAGAAAACTAGTCAATCTCATCACACTAGGACCACAGCCTTGCCTAACTCAATGAAACTAAGCCATGCCATGGGGCAACCCAAGATGGGCAGGTCATGGTGGAAAGATTTGACAGAATGTGGTCCACTGGAGAAGGGAATGGCAAACCACTTCAGTATTCTTGTCTTGAGAACCCCATGAACAATATGAAAAGGCAAAATGATAGGATACTGAAAGAGAAACTCCCCAGGTCAGTAGGTGCCAAATATGCTACTGGAGATCAGTGGAAAAATAACTCCAGAAAGAATGAAGGGATGGAGCCAAAGCAAAAAGAATACCCAGCTGTGGATGTGACTGGTGATAGAAGCAAGGTCTGATGCTTTAAAGAGCAATATTGCATAGGAACCTGGAATGTCAGGTCCATGAATCAAGGCAAATTGGAAGTGGTCAAACAAGAGATGGCAAGAGTGAATGTCGACATTCTAGGAATCAGCGAACTGAAATGGACTGGAATGGGTGAATTTAACTCAGATGACCATTATATCTACTACTGCGGGCAGGAATCCCTCAGAAGAAATGAAGTAGCCATCATGGCCAACAAAAGAGTCCAAAATGCAGTACTTGGATGCAATCTCAAAAATTGCAGAATGATCTCTGTTCGTTTCCAAGGCAAATCACTCAATATCACAGTAATCCAAGTCTATGCCCCAACCAGTAATGCTGAAGAAGCTGAAGTTGAACAGTTCTATGAAGACCTACAAGACCTTTTAGAACTAACACCCAAAAAAGATGTCCTTTTCATTATAAGGGACTGGAATGCAAAAGTAGGAAGTCAAGAAACACCTGGAGTAAGAGGCAAATTTGGCCTTGGAATACGGAATGAAGCAGGGCAAAGGCTAATAGAGTTTTGCCAAGAAAATGCACTGGTCATAACAAACACCCTCTTCCAACAACACAAGAGAAGACTCTATACATGGACATCACCAGACGGTCAACACCGAAATCAGATTGATTATATTCTTTGCAGCCAAAGATGGAGAAGCTCTATACAGTCAGCAAAAACAAGACCAGGAGCTGACTGTGGCTCAGACCATGAACTCCTTATTGCCAAATTCAGCCTTAAATTGAAGACAGTAGGGAAAACCACTAGACCATTCAGGTATGACCTAAATCAAATCCCTTATGATTATACAGTGGAAGTGAGAAATAGATTTAAGGGCCTAGATCTGATAGATAGAGTGCCTGATGAACTATGGAATGAGGTTCGTGACATTGCACAGAAGACAGGGATCAAGACCATCCCCAAGGAAAAGAAATGCAAAAAAGCAAAATGGCTGTCTGGGGAGGCCGTACAAATAGCTGTGAAAAGAAGAGAAGTGAAAAGCAAAGGAGAAAACGAAAGATATAAACATCTGAATGCAGAGTTCCAAAGAATAGCAAGAATAGATAAGAAAGCCTTCCTCAGCGATCAATGCAAAGAAATAGAAGAAAACAACAGAATGGGAAAGACTAGGGATCTCTTCAAGAAAATCAGAGATACCAAAGGAACATTTCATGCAAAGATGGGCTCGATAAAGGACAGAAATGGTATGGACCTAACAGAAGCAGAAGATATTAAGAAGAGATGGCAAGAATACACAAAAGAACTGTACAAAAAAGATCTTCACGACCCAGATAATCACGATGGTGTGATCACTGACCTAGAGCCAGACATCCTGGAATGTGAAGTCAAGTGGGCCTTAGAAAGCATCAAGCATCACTACGAACAAAGCTAGTGGAGGTGACAGAAATCCAGTTGAGCTATTCCAAATCCGGAAAGATGATACTGTGAAAGTGCTGCACTCAATATGCCAGCAAATTTGGAAAACTCAGCAGTGGTCACAGGACTGGAAAAGGTCCGTTTTCATTCCAATCCCAAAGAAAGGCAATGCCAAAGAATGCTCAGACTACCACACAATTGCACTCATCTGACACAGTAGTAAAGTAATGCTCAAAATTCTCCAAGCCAGGCTTCAGCAATATGTCAACCGTGAACTTCCTGATGTTCAAGCTGGTTTTAGAAAAGGCAGAGGAAACAGAGATCAAATTGCCAACATCCGCTGGATCATGGGAAAAGCAAGAGAGTTCCAGAAAAACATCTATTTCTGCTTTATTGATGATGCCAAAGCCTTTGGCTGTGTGGATCACAATAAACTGTGGAAAATTCTTCAAGAGATGGGAATACCAGACAACCTGACCTGCCTCTTGAGAAATTCGTATGCAGGTCAGGAAGCAACAGTTAGAACTGGACATGGAACAACAGACTGGTTCCAAATAGGAAAAGGAGTACATCAAGGCTGTATATTGTCACCCTGTTTATTTAACTTATATGCAGAGTACATCATGAGAAACGCTAGACTGGAAGAAACACAAGCTGGAATCAAGATTGCTGGGAGAAATATCAATAACCTCAGATATGCAGATGACACCACCCTTATGGCAGAAAGTGAAGAGGAACTAAAAAGCCTCTCGATGAAAGTGAAAGTGGAGAGTGGAAAAGTTGGCTTAAAGCTCAACATTCAGAAAACGAAGATCATGGCATCTGGTCCCATCACATAATGGGAAATAGATGGGGAAACAGTGGAAACAGTGTCAGACTTTATTTTTCTGGGCTCCAAAATCACTGCAGATGGTGACTGCAGCCATGAAATTAAAAGACGCTTACTCCTTGGAAGGAAAGTTATGACCAACCTAGATAGCATATTGAAAAGCAGAGACATTACTTTGCCAACAAAGATCCATCTAGTCAAGGCTATGGTTTTTCCTGTGGTCATGTATGGATGTGAGAATTGGACTGTGAAGAAGGCTGAGCGCCGAAGAATTGATGCTTTTGAAGTGTGGTGTTGGAGAAGACTCTTGAGAGTCCCTTGGACTGCCAGGAGATCCAACCAGTCCATTCTGAAGGAGATCAGCCCTGGGCTTTCTTTGGAAGGAATGATGCTAAAGCTGAAACTCCAGTACTTTGGCCACCTCATGTGAAGAGTTGACTCATTGGAAAAGACTCTGATGCTTGGAGGGATTGGGGGCAAGAGGAGAAGGGGACGACAGAGGATGAGATGGCTGGATGGCATCACTGGCTCGATGGACATGAGTCTCAGTGAACTCCGGGATTTGGTGTTGGACAGGGAGACCTGGCGTCTGCGATTCATGGGGTCGCAAAGAGTCGGACACCACTGAGCGACTAATCTCATCTGATCTGATCACTCTGTATAATAGGCTCCAGTTTCATCCACCTCATTAGAACTGATTAAAATGTATTCTTTTTAATGGCTGAGTAATATTCCATTGTGTATATGTACCACCGCTTTCTTATCCATTCATCTGCTGATGGACATCTAGGTTGCTTCCATGTCATGGCTATTATAAACAGTGCTGTGATGAACATTGGGGTACACGTGTCTCCTTCAATTCTGGTTTCCTTGGTGTGTAGGCCCAGCAGTGGGATTGCTGGATCATAAGGCAGTTCTATTTCCAGTTTTTTAAGGAATCTCCACACTGTTCTCCATAGTGGCTGTACTAGTTTGCATTCCCACCAACAGTGTAAGAGGGTTCCCTTTTCTCCACACCCTCTCCAGCATTTATTGCTTGTAGAGTTTTGGATAGCAGCCATTCTGAGTGGCGTGAAATGGTACCTCTTTGTGGTTTTGATTTGCATTTCTTTGATAATGAGCGATGCTGAGCATCTTTTCATGTGTTTGTTAGCCATCTGTATGTCTTCTTTGGAGAAATGTCTGTTTAGTTCTTTGGCCATTTTTTGATTGGGTCGTTTATTTTTCTGGAATTGAGCTGCAGGAGTTGCTTGTATATTTTTGAGATTAGTTCTTTGTCAGTTGCTTCGTTTGCTATTATTTTCTCCCATTCTGAAGGCTGTCTTTTCACCTTGCTTATAGTTTCCTTTGTTGTGCAGAAGCTTTTAATTAGGTCCCATTTGTTTATTTTTGCTTTTATTTCCAATATTCTGGGAGGTGGGTCATAGAGGATCCTGCTGTGGTTTATGTCGGAGAGTGTTTTGCCTATGTTCTCCTCTAGGAGTTTTATAGTTTCTGGTCTTATGTTGAGATCTTTAATCCATTTTGAGTTTATTTTTGTGTATGGTGTTAGAAAGTGTTCTAGTTTCATTCTTTTACAAGTGGTTGACCAGATTTCCCAGCACCACTTGTTAAAGAGATTGTCTTTTCTCCATTGTATATTCTTGCCTCCTTTGTCAAAGATAAGGTGTCCATAGGTGCGTGGAGTTAGCTCTGGGCTTTCTATTTTGTTCCATTGATCTATATTTCTGTCTTTGTGCCAGTACCATACTGTCTTGATGACTGTGGCTTTGTAGTAGAGCCTGAAGTCAGGCAGGTTGATTTCTTCAGTTCCATTCTTTTTTCTCAAGATTGCTTTGGCTATTCGAGGTTTTTTGTATTTCCATACAAATTGTGAAATTATTTGTTCTAGCTCTGTGAAAAATACTGTTGGTAACTTGATTGGGATTGCATTGAATCTATAGATTGCTTTGGGTGGTATACTCATTTTCACTATATTGATTCTTCCAATCCATGAACATTGTATATTTCTCCATCTATTAGTGTCCTTGATTTCTTTCACTAGTGTTTTATAGTTTTCTATATATAGGTCTTTAGTTTCTTTAGGTAGATATATTCCTAAGTATTTTATTCTTTTCATTGCAATGGTGAATGGAATTGTTTCCTTAATTTCTCTATTTTCTCATTATTAGTGTATAGGAATGCAAGGGATTTCTGTGTGTTCATTTTATATCCTGCAGTTTTACTATATTCATTGATTAGCTCTAGTAATTTTCTGGTGGGGTCTTTAGGGTTTTCTATGTAGAGGATCATGTCACCTGCAAACAGTGAGAGTTTTACTTCTTCTTTCCCAATCTGGATTCCTTTTATCTCTTTTTCTGCTCTGATGGCTGTGGCCAAAACTGCCAAAACTATGTTGAATAGTAGTGGTGAGAGTGGGCACCCTTGTCTTGTTCCTGACTTTAGGGGAAATGCTTTCAGTTTTTCACCATTGAGGATAATGTTTGCTGTGGGTTTGCCATATATAGCTTTTATTATGTTGAGGTACGTTCCTTCTATTCCTGCTTTCTGGAGGGTTTTTAACATAAATAGGTGTTGAATTTTGTCAAAGGCTTTCTCTGCATCTATTGAGATAATCATATAGTTTTTATTTTTCAATTTGTTAATGTGGTGTATTACATTGATTGATTTGTGGATATTGAAGAATCTTTGCATCCCTGGGATAAAGCCCACTTGGTCATGATGTATGATCTTTTAAATATGTTGTTGGATTCTGTTTGCTAGGATTTTGTTAAGGATTTTTGCATCTATGTTCATCAGTGATATTGGCCTGTAGTTTTCTTTTTTTGTGGGATCTTTGATGGTGGCCTCATAGAATGAGTTTGGAAGTTTACCTTCCTCTGCAATTTTCTGGAAGAGTTTGAGTAGGATAGGTGTTAGCTCTTCTCTAAATTTTTGGTAGAATTCAGCTGTGAAGCCGTCTGGTCCTGGGCTTTTGTTTGTTGGAAGATAATCATAGGAGTCCCAAAAGAAGAAGACAAAAAGAAAGACCATGAGAAAATACTTGAGGAGATAATAGTTGAAAACTTCCCTAAAATGGGGAAGGAAATAATCACCCAAGTCCAAGAAACCCAGAGAGTCCCAAACAGGATAAACCCAAGGCAAAAAACCCCAAGACACATATTAATCAAATTTAAAAAGATCAAACACAAAGAACAAATAGTAAAAGCAGCAAGGTGTTAGTTCATCTCTAAATTTTTGGTAGAATTCAGCTGTGAAGCCATCTGGACCTGGGCTTTTGTTTGCTGGAAGATTTCTGATTACAGTTTCAATTTCTGTGCTTGGGATGGGTCTGTTAAGATGTTCTATTTCTTCCTTGTTCAGTTTTGGAAAGTTGTACTTTTCTAAGAATTTGTCCATTTCTTCCACGTTGTCCATTTTATTGGCATATAATTGCTGATAGTTGTCTCTTATAATCCTTTGTATTTCTGTATTGTCTGTTGTGATCTTTCCATTTTCATTTCTACTTTTATTGATTTGATTTTTCTCCCTTTGTTTTTTGATGAGTCTGGCTAATGGTTTGTCAATTTTATTTATCCTTTCAAAGAACCAGCTTTTGGCTTTGTTGATTTTTGCTATGGTCTCTTTTGGGTTTTTTTGCAGTTATTTCTGCCCTAATTTTTAAGATTTCTTTCCTTCTACTAACCCTGGGGTTCCTCATTTCTTCCTTTTCTAGTTGCTTTATGTGTAGAGTTAGGTTATTTATTTGACTTTTTTCTTGTTTCTTGAGGTATGCCTGTATTGCTATGAACCTTCCCCTTAGCACTGCTTTTACAGTGTCCCACAGGTTTTGGGTTGTTGTGTTTTCATTTTCATTCATTTCTATGCATATTTTGATTTTTTTGATTTCTTCTGTGATTTGTTGGTTATTCAGCCGCGTGTTGTTCAGCCTCCACATGTTGGAATTTTTAATAGTTTTCCTCCTGTAATTGAGATCTAATCTTACTGCATTGTGTTCAGAAAAGATGCTTGGAATGATTTCAATTTTTTTGAATTTACCAAGGCTAGATTTATGGCCCAGGATGTGATCTATCCTGGAGAAGCTTCCATGTGCGCTTGAGAAAAAGATGAAATTCATTGTTTTGGGGTGAAATACCCAATAGATATCAATTAGGTCTAACTGGTCTATTGTATCATTTAAAGTTTGTGTTTCCTTGTTAATTTTCTGTTTAGTTGATCTATCCATAGGTGTGAGTGGGGTATTAAAGTCTCCCACTATTATTGCGTACTTTAATTCTTGATGAAATTAATTTCTAGCTATACTGCTGAATCCAATTCTCAATGACTACTCACAAAAGCATGGTTCTGGTTATTTTCAATTGTCAAAAAATATTTATACTCTTGACCTAGAGATTCCTATATACATATTCTCTCAAATACACAGAGACACATATTTGTTGTAATAATTTTGTAATAACAAATAACTAGAAGTAATATAAATACCTATCAGAAGGAGAAAAGCTAAATGTAATACATTATGACATTTCCTGATGTTGGAATATTATGCAGCCGTTAAAATATGACATAGATACTATATTTAAAAGAAGATGTATTATATATTTAAAAGTAGATATTTACACACTGATATGCAAACACATGAATATGCTGAAACTTTATTGTTCAGTTCAGTTCAGTTCAGTCGCTCAGTCATGTCTGACTGTTTGAGACCCCATGAACTGCAGCATGCCAGGCCTCCCTGTCCATCACCAACTCCTGGAGTCCACCCAAACCCATGTCCAACCAGTTGATGATGCCATCCAACCATCTCATCCTCTGTCATCCCCTTCTCCTCCTGCCCTCAATCTTACCCAGCATCAGGGTCTTTTCTAATGAGTCAGCTCTTCGCATCAGGTGGCCAAAGTGCTGGAGTTTCAGCCTCAACATCAGTCCTTCCAATGAACACCCAGAACTGATCTCCTTTAGGACGGACTGGTTGGATCTCCTTGCAGTCCAAGTGACTCTCAAGAGTCTTCTCCAACACTACAGTTTAACAGCATCAATTCTTCCGTGCTCAGCTTTCTTTATAGTCCAATTCTCACAACCATACATGACCACTGGAAAAACCATAGCCTTGACTAGACGGACCTTTGTCGGCAAAGTAATGTCTCTGCTTTTTAATATGCTATCTAGGTTGGTTATAACTTTCCTTCCAAGGAGTAAGCGTCTTTTAATTTCATGGCTGCAGTCACCATCTGCAGTGATTTTGGAGCCCCCCAAAATTAAGTTAGCCACTGTTTTCACTGTTTCCCCATCTATTTGCCATGAAGTGATGGGACCAGATGCCATGATCTTCGTTTTCTGAATGTTGAGCTTTAAGCCAACTTTTTCACTCTCCTCTTTCACTTTCATCAAGAGGCTCTTAGTTCTTCTTCACTTTCTGCCATAAGGGTGGTGTCATCTGCATATCTGAGGTTACTGATATTCCTCCTGGCAAACTTGATTCCAGTTTGTGCTCCAGCCCAGCATTTGGCAAACCACTTCAGTATTCTTACCTTGAGAACCCCATGAACAGTATGAAAAGACAAAAAGATAGGACACTGAAAGATGAACTCCCCAGGTCAGTAGGTGCCCAATATGCTACTGGAGATCAGTGGAGAAATAACTCCAGAAAGAATGAAGGGATGGAGCCAAAGCAAAAACAACACTCAGTTGTGAATGGGACTGGTGACAGAACCAAGATTCGATGCTGTAAAGAGCAATATTGCATAGGAACCTGGAATGTTAGGTCCATGAATCAAGGTAAATTAGAAGTGGTCAAACAGGAGATGACAAGAGTGAAAATCGATGTTCTAGGAATCAGTGAACTAAGATGGATTGGAATGGGTGAACTTAACTCCATGCCATTATATCTACTACTGTGGGCAGGAATCCTTTAGCAGAAATGCAGTAGCCATTATAGTCAACAAAAGAGTCTGAAATGCAGTACTTGGATGCAATCTCAAAAATGACAGAATGATCTCTTTTCGTCTCCAAGGCAAACCATTCACTATCATGGTAATTCAAGTCTATGCCCTGACCAGTAACACCGAAGAAGCTGAAGTTGTACAGTTCTATGAAGACCTACAAGACCTTCTAGAACTAACACCCAAAAAAGATGTCCTTTTCATTATAGGGGACTGGAATGCAAAAGTAGGAAGTCAAGAAACACCTAGAGTAACAGGCAAATTTGGCCTTGGAGTACAGAATGAAGCAGGGCAAAGGCTAATACAGTTCTTCCAAGAAACTATATTGAGGAAAAGACTTAAGTTGAAGAAGAGCATGGTCTCAAACTGTAAAAAATAAACAAAAACTGCATTGACATACACAGAGCACTTATGGAAAGATGCAAAAAGCAAAAGTGTTAACAAGCTTAATTCTGGGAAGCGGGGAAAGGTAAGGGGAAGAGTAAATGGAATTTACATTTAATTCTTATAGTTTTTTGAGTTTGAATAACAACATTTACTTTATAAAAATAAATAAATTAGAAAGATTTAACATATGTATTTTATATATACAAATAAACTACAAAATAGTATATAAGTTATGATCACAATTCACTTTTTTAAAACTGTAGGCATTTTACAGGTATTGATACAAACACAGGCATGAAGTAACATGTGCTGCCACAGAACACCATAAAACAATGTATTACTTCAGAATTAAAATATTTTTTGAAAAAGTATTCACTTGATAAGTGCCTCCTAAAATTTTATTTGTAACTAGGCTTGCTAACACAAAATATGTAGTAAAAGAATCTGGTCATTTTTCAGGTCAATAGTATAATTTCCTGAGGTGCTGTTAATATTATATTTTAAATTCACATAATGCTGTTTCCAACAACTGTAAGATACTGTAACAGAAATAAATCCATTGACAAAATAGGTAAAAAAAAAAAAAAATAGTACCTAATAAGTAAAACTTGCTATTCTGCAGTGGGAATTTTAAAAA
This sequence comes from Bos indicus, assembly GCF_029378745.1. Classification (NCBI taxonomy): domain Eukaryota; kingdom Metazoa; phylum Chordata; class Mammalia; order Artiodactyla; family Bovidae; genus Bos; species Bos indicus. The sequence continues at coordinate 34,051,868 of NC_091772.1, read as the reverse complement.
GTCTTTTCAATATGATTGAAGTATAATGCTGCTGCTGCTGCTAGGTCGCTTCAGTCGTGTCCGACTCTGTGCGACCCCAGAGATGGCAGCCCACCAGGCTCCCCCGTCCCTGGGATTCTCCAGGCAAGAACACTGGAGTGGGTTGCCATTTCCTTCTCCAATGCATGGAAGTGAAAAGTGAAAGTGAAGTCACTCAGTCGTGTCCGACTCTCCGCAACCCCATGGACTGCAGCCCACCAGGCTCCTCCGTCCATAGGATTTTCCAGGCAAGAGTACTGGAGTGGGGTGAAGTATAAGAGACATATATTAAAGTGAAAATCATAACCTCGATGAATTATCCCAAAGTGGACATCATTATGACCACCCCCCAGGTCAAGAAATAGAGCATTACTAGCTTCCTAAAGTCCCCCATTTGGTCCCTTTCCCATTTCTAAATCCTCCCTTCTCCTGAAAGATAATCAACATTCTGATTTCTACCACCATACATTCATGTTATTTATTTTTAACTCTATATAAATCAAACAACAGTGGTTAGTTCATTTGCATTTCCTGAATGAATGTTTTACAATGTTACCTTCATATATGCTGCTACGAACATTCTTGTACATGCCTTTTGATGTATATGCATGTATGTGTGCATTTCTGCCAAGAAGTGGAATTACTGGGTCAGAAGGTATGACTCTGCACGGTTTTAGTAGGTGGTTCAAAATCGTTTTCTAACTGACAAGTACTGATTTACATCCCTATCGGCAATACAGCGGTACCTATTGCTTCATATCCTCCCCACACTGTGCTGCCAGGCATTTCTATTTTAGTCATTCCGGTAGATTTGAAGTAAAATCTCTTCATGGTTTTAATTTCCACTCTCCTGAGGAGTAATGATGTCACCTTTTCATATCTTTATTGGCCATTTGGATATCCTCTTTTGTGAAGTTCAAGTCTCCTGCCCACTATTCTTTTGGTAATCTTTTTCTTATTGATCTATATAAGATATAAGAGTTCTTCACAAATTCTGGATATGAGCTCTTGCTGATTATATGGTTGCAAATATTGCCTTTTACTCCATGGATTTCATTTTTACTCTCTAATGATTTGACTGGTAGAAGTTCTTAATTTCAATGCAATCTATTTAACGTGACATATAATTACTCTCTTTTTAGACAGTGTTTTTTGGTTTTTGGTCAAGGAAACCACCTATCTTATTGTCCTGAAGATATTCCTGTTTCATTTTCTGCAAGATTTAACATTTACACTCCATATTTATTTACAATTTACTTGTAATGGATTTTTATGTATGATATGAAGGGTTAGGTTTCATCTTTTACCATCAGATCAGATCAGATCAGTCGCTCAGTCATGTCCGACTCTTTGCGACCCCATGAATCGCAGCAGGCCAGGCCTCCCTGTCTATCACCAACTCCCGGAGTTCACCCAGACTCATGTCCATCGAGTCAGTGATGCCATCCAGCCATCTCATCCTCTGTTGTCCCCTTCTCCTCCTATCCCCAATCCCTCCAAGCATCAGAGTCTTTTCCAATGAGTCAACTCTTCACATGAGGTGGCCAAAGTACTGGAGTTTCAGCTTTAGCATCATTCCTTCCAAAGGAAGCCCAGGGCTGATCTCCTTCAGAATGGACTGGTTGGATCTCCTTGCAGTCCAAGGGACTCTCAAGAGTCTTCTCCAACACCACACTTCAAAAGCATCAATTCTTCGGCGCTCAGCCTTCTTCACAGTCCAACTCTCACATCCATACATGACCACAGGAAAAACCATAGCCTTGACTAGATGGATCTTTGTTGGCAAAGTAATGTCTCTGCTTTTCAATATGCTATCTAGGTTGGTCATAACTTTCCTTCCAAGGAGTAAGCGTCTTTTAATTTCATGGCTGCAGTCACCATCTGCTGTGATTTTGGAGACCCCCAAAATAAAGTCAGCCGTTGTTTCCACTGTTTCCCCATCTATTTCCCATGAAGTGATGGGACCAGATGCCATGATCTTCGTTTTCTGAAAGTTGAGCTTTAAGCCAACTTTTCCACTCTCCACTTTCACTTTCATCAAGAGGCTTTTTAGTTCCTCTTCACTTTCTGCCATAAGGGTGTGTCGTCTGCATATCTGAGGTGATTGATATTTCTCCCGGCAATCTTGATTCCAGCTTGTGTTTCTTCCAGTCCACCATATGGGGAGCCAATTGACTCAATACCACTTATCAAGGATGCCACGTGTCATAAAACAAGAGTCCATATATGTATATGAATCAGCTTTGAAAAATCTTCTCTGGTCTACTGGTCTTTATCTCAATCCTTTTGCCAGTTTACACTCTTAATTACTTTTTTTTTTTAAAATAAATCATGGCTCCTCCATACTTCTTTTCCTTCCTTAAGAAACTTTGCCTTTCCATATAAAATTTTAGAATCAGTTTGTCAGTTTGCTAAAAACCTGCTGGAGTTTTTATTGGGTTCATTTGAATATATTCATTACATTAAACTTACTAAATTTAGGGAGAACTAACTTTACAACAGAGTTTTTCAATGCACACACACATTTATTAAGGGGCTTCTAGAGTTGGACATGACTGAAGTGACTTAGCAGCAGCAGCAGCAGCAGCATGCCTTTAATGTTTTATAGTTTGGCTTTCCATATAGAGGTGTACATCTTCCAATAAGCTTATTTCTAGGCATTTGATGCTTTTTAAAACTATTCTATATGATATCTTTAAAATTTTCCTTTTTTCTAGGTCCTACTTACTCTGGAGTTTGGAGAAATACAATTGATTTTTGTATATTGATTGCATACTCAGCCTTCTTGCTAATTCTCTAATTAATTCTAAAAATTTACCTAAAGATCTTTTTGGACTTTGTTTGACCCAATCTTATCACTTGTGAGCAATGTGCTTTATTTTTTACTTTCCTATCCTTCTATGTTTCATATCTTTCTCTTGCCTTATTGTATTGGCTATGACCTTCATTACAGTATTGTTTGGACATTGATAAAGGGCATGATTATCTATCCCAATCTTAAGGAGAAGGTTTTCGTCATTTCATCAATAAATACAACATTTTATATAAGGTTTTTTATAGGTGCTTTGTCAGATTAACTATTAATAAATGTACTTCTATTTCTAGTTTCCTAAGACTTATTTTTTAAATCACAAATGAATGTTGAATGCTATCAAATGCTTTTTCTGCACCCACTAACTATCTTACAATTTTTATTCTTCAGTTTGTTAACATGATGAATTCACTAACTGGTATTATATTGTTGAATAAGATACGCATTCCAGATTCTTTTAACAGTCATTGTCCTATTCCCTTTTGGACAAAGGCACCTGACAGTCCCTTTTGCAAAATCACCTGGGCCTCTCCAGTTTCTCTCCCTCCTTCTCAGTTTCTGTCTCTGTTTCTCTCATTCGCCAGTACATCCCCCTACTCCAACATGGGCTTGACACCTGTGGTGTCATTGTAGGTGCTAGCACTTAATAGACACTAAATATTTGTTGACAGTATTTAGATGATTTTATATTAATTAAGACAATCTGCATACATCATACATCACAGAACTGTTAAATCTTTTTTTTTTTAACTCTTACAACTGTTTATATCACATTATTAGGAAATAGCCCAGCACAATAAAGCATATGTTCAGAATTCCTTTTAATAAAGGAATTTTTCAAAATTAGTATATATGATTTAGGTGTTATGTCTCTATGAGAATATTCTGATTAGGATTTCTGGGGATACTCTATTAAATTATTTGGATTTAGGAATAGGCTTTGGAGTCTGAGCGACTTTGGTTCTAATCCCTGCTCTAGGGCAGAAACTTGCTTGGCACATACAAGGAAACTGAGGAGGCCAGTGTGGTGGAGAGGAGTGAAGATGGGACTGCAGGGGGTGAGGCTGGAGAGCTGGGTTGTGGGCACATCATGTAGACTTTGAAGATCACTGTGAGGACTGTGGATTGAACTTATTGACAGGGGACGCTTTTAGGGGGTTTGAGCAAAGAATATGAGCTGATTTATTTTAACAGGACAACTCTGGCTGATCCACTGAAACAGGCTGGAGGTAGAAACAGAGAAAACCCCATGATGGACACTGGTGACTACAATAGTCCAGGTGAGTGACAATGGCGGGTTGGCCCAGATGACTGTGAAGGAAAGTGGACAAATTCTGAATATATTTTGAAAGTAGAACACGTGAATTTTCTGAAAAATTGAACAAGGTGTTTAAGAAAAAGGGGAGTCAAGATTAACTGCAAGGTTAACTCAAGATTAATTCTGGCCTGAACCTTTTAGAAGGATGGGATGATTGTTGTGTGAAACAAGAGACTAAGCAGACAGAAGGAACAGGCTGGGGGAGGGGAGTTGATACCAAAAGCTCAGTTAGGGGCAGTTTAAGTCTGTGGTGTCTACTGGCCATCCAAATAGAGAGGCCAAGTCAGCTCAGAGTTCACAGATTAGAACCAGGCTGGAGATATTTATTTGGGAGCCACTGATCAAGCGATGTTGAAGGTGAAACTCCAATACTTCGGCCACCTGATGCAAAGAGCTGACTCATTTGAAAAGACCCTGATGCTGGGAAATATTGAGGGCAGGAGGAGAAGGGGACAACAGAGGATGAGATGGTTGGATGGCATCACTGACTCAATGGACATGGGTTTGGGTAGACTCCGCAGTTGGTAATGGACAGGGAGGCCTGGCGTGCTGTGGTTCACGGGGTCACAAAGAGTTGGACACGACTGAGTGACTGGACTGAACTGACCAAGTGATGAGAACTAAAGCCAAGGGCATGGATGAGATCACTTCAGGAAGGCATGCAGGTGGAGAAGGAAAGACAGCTGTGGAGTGACCCCTGGCACTTTAATATTTAGAGAGTTGGAAGAGGAAGATGAACAAGTCAGAGAGATTGAGACAGAGTTGCTTGAAAAGCATTAGGGAAATCAGACAAGTGTGCCATCGTAAAGGTCAAGCGCATGAGATCTTTCAGGGACAGAGGCTCAGCCATGAGGATTTGCCATCCCAAGGACTGAGAACTAACCGCCAGCTCTGAGGATGCTGTAACAGTTGTGTTACTGAGAAGGATACAGATGCAGAAGAGAGGAAGCCATTTCCTTCCCCGAGTGAAGGAGAGGCAGTGCAACGCAGCCTACCAGTAGAGGGGTCTTGTACTGGCCTTATTGCCAGTTGAGAAAACCAGAAGAAATGCAAAAATACAAAAGTAGTAAGTCAGTATAGTACCAAAGAGAAAGGAGGTATGGGATGAATTGGGAGATTGGAATTGACACACACACACACATATATATATATACACATATATATATATACACACACACACTCAGTTCAGTCAGTTCAGTCACTCAGTCATGCCCAACTATTTGCGACCCCATGAATCGCAGCACACCAGGCCTCCTTGTCCATCACCAAATCCCAGAGTTCACTCAGACTCACGGCCATCCAGCCATCTCATCCTCTGTCATCCCCTTCTCCTCCTGCCCCCAATCCCTCCCAGCATCAGAGTCTTTTCCAATGAGTCAACTCTTCGCATGAGGTGGCCAAAGTACTGGAGTTTCAGCTTTAACATCATTCCTTCCAAAGAAAGCCCAGGGCTGATGTCCTTCAGAATGGACTGGTTGGATCTCCTTGCAGTCCAAGGGACTCTCAAGAGTCTTCTCCAACACCACAGTTCAAAATTATCAATTCTTCGGCGCTCAGCCTTCTTCACAGTCCACCTCTCACATCCATACATGACCACTGGAAAAACCATAGAATTGACTAGACGGACCTTTGTTGGCAAAGAAATGTCTCTGCTTTTCAATATGCTATCTAAGTTGGTCATAACTTTTCTTCCAAGGAGTAAGTGTCTTTTAATTTCATGGCTGCAGTCACCATCTGCAGTGATTTTGGAGCCCAGAAAAATAAAGTCTGACACTGTTTCCACTGTTTCCCCATCTATCCGCCATGAAGTGATGGGACCAGATGCCATGATCTTCGTTTTCTGAATGTTGAGCTTTAAGCCAACTTTTTCACTCTCCACTTTCACTTTCATCGAGAGGCTTTTTAGTTCCTCTTCACCTTCTGCCATAAGGGTGGTGTCATCTGTATATCTGAGGTTATTGATATTTCTCCCGGCAATCTTGATTCCAGCTTGTGCTTCTTCCAGTCCAGCGTTTCTCATGATGTACTCTGCATATAAGTTAAATAAGCAGGGTGACAATATACAGCCTTGACATACTCCTTTTCCTATTTGGAACCAGTCTGTTGTTCCATGTTCAGTTCTAACTGTTGCTTCCTGACCTGCATATAGGTTTCTCAAGAGGCAGGTCAGGTGGTCTGGTATTCCCATCTCTTGAAGAATTTTCCACAGTTTATTGTGATCCACAGCGTCAAAGGCTTTACACTGCTGCTGCTGCTGCTGCTGCTGCTAAGTCGCATCAGTCGTGTCCGGCTCTGTGAGACCCCATAGACGGCAACCCACCAGGCTCCCCCATCCCTGGGATTTTCCAGGCAAGAGTACTGGAGTGGGTTGCCATTGCCTTCTCCAAAGGCTTTACACTACTATGTATAAAATAGATAACTAGTGAGAACCTACTGTATAGCACAGGGAACGCTAACTCAATGCTCTGTGATGACCTAAGTGGGAAGGAAATCCAAAAAAGAGTGGATCTATGTACAGCTGATTCATTCTGTATAGTAGGAACTAATATAACATTGTAAAGCAATTATACCCCAACTTTTAAAAAAGCAGTAAGCCATCTGAGCAATAAGGAAAAAATGTACTAATAAAGCTGTAAAAGTCTGGAATGAGGGCCTAAGTCTCCTTCTCTGGGGAGTTACCTTAATCTTTAGAGACACTCCATAAATAATCTGCTTTTCACCTGGGCGCAGGGTAGGGCAGTCCTGTTGCTTCTGCTGCTGCTGCTAAGTCACTTCAGTCGTGTCCGACTCTGTGCAACCCCATAGACGGCAGCCCACCAGGCTCCACCCTCCCTGGGATTCTCCAGGCAAGAACACTGGAGTGGGTTTCTTCTCCAATGCATGAAGGTGAAAAGTGAAAGTGAAGTCACTCAGTTGTGCCCGACTCTTCACAAGCCTACCAGGCTCTGCCATCTATGGGATTTTCCAGGCTAGAGTACTGGAGTGGGTTGGATAATATTAAATTTTATCTCATTATTCAATATGCAATTAAACTTGATTATCAATCCCTCAGAGAGTACACACACACACATCCCTCTAAGAATATTTTTGAACAGCAAGGGAAAAAAACTTTAGATTTCAAGGAGACTTTATTTATACTGTTGCATAAACAAAATATGATAGGATATTCTTTCACAAGCTTAATGGCCAAGTCGGAAATAGAGACCTGAGGCAAAGCCCATAGCAGTGAATGTTCCAGACGCGCATTAATACACAATCAAGGACTAAAATGACTCAGGGTTTAGTGGTTCTGCTTCTGCACTAACACAAGTATTGAGACTTGACTATTTCACAAATTTAAATTATAAAATTTTGGCTTGATCCATAAATTACATACAAAGTAGTAAAACACTGACTTGGAAATACTAATTTTTTGCAATATCCAGTTTGAGTTTTTTTCCATCTTGAAAAAATCATGAATTATTAAGAATGACTGTACAAGAGATGTTTCATTTTAAAAAAATTCTAGAATTCATATCCTAGGTGAGCATATTTTTCAATAAGCACTGTTTGTTAATCTGGTATACCCCAATACAAAATAAAAAGTTAAAAAAAAAAAAGCAAAATAAAACAGAAAATAAATAAGCCAACCAGAGTTCTCATGCATACTTGGTTGCTTCCTCTATCAGAGATTACAACAGTTCTGGTCCTACCCGCCCCCCACCCCCACCCCTCGATGCAAAGGAGTTGGGGTGAGCTGAGCTGAGCTCTGGCTGGGACAGAGGAACCAACTGTGGACAAAACGGGAGAGGCATTTAGTCATTAAAGGACAAGACTTAACCTAGGTCATTGCAATACCAAGATTTGCTAAGTTCTGTTAAATACTGCCCTGGTTTTCACAACAAAACCAAGTCACTTAAGCCTAAGTAACTGAGATTTTTTTTTTTTTTTTTTTTTTAGGAACAGTGCAGTATAATATTCAGCTCTGCCTCACACACTGTGCCCTTCACCCAACTAGGTGAGCAATCATGGCAAAATTGTAATGTTATCATGAGGGAGATTTCAAGTGGTCATGAGCCCAAAGCTCTTTGAACTAGGATGACTGGAGTTTAAGAATGATACATCAGCTTCCTACTTCTAATGATCTTTCAAGGATGAGAAAAGAGGCAGAAGTTCCCACATTGATGTGGTGTGGAGTTTAGTGTTACTGATGATGTACTTGGATGAAATTTAGAAGAGACGAGCAAAGGTACTTGAAGCCCATGGTCCCTGGCAGCAGACAGCAAATCCCTCCATATTGGGTGCTATGCAAACATATGAGCTCTGCGTTTTCATCTGTGTGGTTAGACATTAGCCCTGTTTTCATCAACATGCAAACACGGGCAACTGTATCACCATTAACACTGATGGAAAGAAAGCCAGGGTTTAAAATGGTAACTGCACATATGTTCAATTATTTTGTTTTAAAACAGTAGTGAAATAGTATTTAACATAATGGAAAACAAAAGCAAGGTAAATAAGGAGAACAGGTGTTAGGGAGTCAATTAATGAGAGACACTACAGACTTCATTACAGTGTTCATAACAGACTATATGGGCTTCACAGGTGGCTCAGCAGTAAAGAATCTGCCTGCCAATGCAAGAGACTCGGGTTTGATTCCTGGGTAGAGGAGATCCCCTGGAGAAGGAAATGGCAACCCACTCCAGTATTTTTGCCTGAAAAATCCCAAGAACAGAGGAGCCTGGCAGGCTACAGTCCACGGAGTTGCAAGAGTTGGACATGACTTAGCGACTAAACAACAGACTTATATTCTTATGAGAACTCCACTGCTTCCATCCTGGTGCTCTGACAACACCTGCTTTGAACCAAATGAACATTATGGAGGAATTAAAATCAAACAGTCATGCATGGAAGAAGTCCTATCTGCCTAGCTCCCCCAACACCCTCCTGGATATGCCAGCATGCACCTTTATTTTTAAAATTTATTTTTAATTGCAGCATGCACCTTTCTGAGACCATGTTACCAGCTAATTGTAATTTTGCTCAGTAATTTAAAAGAGGGGATCATGATCAATCAGCATCTCTAATCGCTCTTACCCTCTTCTACTTTTCCATAGCATTTAATTCTTTTTAACATGTTAAATGATTTGCTTATTTATTTATACTATATCCATTGCTTATTACTTGTCTCATCCAGTAGCAAGTTCTGCTGAGCAAGGATTTGTGTCTCTCTGGCCCCTTGATGTCTCCCAACAACTTAGGACAGTGCTTGGCACACAGAAGCAGATCAATAAATATTTGTCCAATGAATGGAAAAGATGATTTCTTCTTAAAAATCCCTCTTTAAAAAGATTAGGCACTCTCCCTTGCTTCCAAGGTAGGCTTATAAGGTTAAATGGCCTGTTTTGACATCTTTGACTTAATATTTGATCTGTTTTTATCTTACTTGGCACACAGCTCTGTCCAGTTTTCTAAAAACAATCCAGCAGTATTTTCTGTAATCACCTTACCACACTTTCTTGATACTCAAAGAACAATCATTCTTATGCCTTAAACCAACAGTTGACTTCACTCAAACATCTTTCAATTTCACTATGATTTCTTTTGTTCTGTTTGTTAATGACTTGGATGACTTTTAAAAGATATTCTTTCTCTGCTGACATCTCTTTGTGGGAAATTGTTATTATCTCTATTCTTTCCAAAATATTTTTAGTGTGACTAGACCCTTACCTTTTGATGTTCATTCTTCGATATCCAGTCAATATGTTTATTTCATTTTACTCTTTCAAATTCTCAATCACTACATCATATGTGTATGTGCATCTATATAAAACTATCTTTATTCTTGTAGGAATGTGTTAATGCTGAGACACGATTACTTTAAAACATTTTTATTTTTCCCTTTAAAACTGTTTTTTGGTAGGCTATTTGAGTTTTTTTCCTGCTCTGCAGTCATTTGTTTTGACTCCAGGTAATCCTGGTTTGAAAAAGTAGGTTAACTGAGATGCTGTGAGAGATGCATACTTTTGGGATCTTGCCCTGATGCTTAAATTGCCTTCCATGACAAGTAAAACATCTTGTGATGTCTGAAAAAACTTTTCCTCTCCCTACATCTATATGTCTGCCATTTCTTAATTTTTCTATTGGCTAATTTAAAATGTGCCTATTGAAGGCATGGTGCCTTGAGAGTTCTACAAATTAATTCTGCATCAGGTTGGCAATTTATCTAGGTCCAAAAGGAGATAGTTATGAACTCTTGGCTCCATGTATTATTTTATCATAAAACTTTTAAATTGTGTTTCAAAAGAGTCTTTGGCATTATGTTTGTGGGTTATGCTAGCAACTGTGTAATGTCAGATTTTCCCCCCAACTCTTAGTTTTCCCCATTAGAAGTATTCACTTCAGAAGATATATTCTTAAAAAATTATTTGACTGTGTAGGGTCTTAGTTGCAGCATGTGGGATCTTTCATTGCAGCACACACACTCTCTAGTTATGGCGTGCAGGCCCAGTAGTCGCTGCACAGAGGCTCAGTCGCCCCACAGCATGTAGGATCTTAGTTGCCCAATCAGAAATTGAACCTGCATCCCTGGATTGCAAGATGGATTCTTAACCACTGGAAACACCAGGGAAGTTCTTAGAAGACATAGTCTTGACTTATTCTGTTTCTGTAACTCCCAAGCTGTATTGTGTTCCCGCTTTCATGGACCATCTAGATCCCTTGCTATTCCAGGGCTACCAAATTTTATTAAGTTGTTCGGGATGATGGACATCTTTCAACTTTTGACTGCTATTTTCCTTCCTTTGGTCTAGTCACGTCAAAGATGTCTGCTCCCCAAACCAACCTTTACTTCCTTGGCTCTCAGAAGTCAGGTGTACTAATACCATAAGTAATGATATAAAATGTGATGGCTCATCTTTGGTAGCTCATTTCAAAAGGGCTACTGCTCTTCCAACCTTTTTTTTTTTTTTTTTTGGTTCCTATTGGGTTAAGTTCAGGTCAATTACTCTGAGACAAAATGTGCTCTTTCCATGTCAGCTTCCAGTCAGGACCCTTTCCAATATGAGTCATTGATGGAAGTTATCAATCATGGAAGATACATGAAAATACATATACTTTCCAGACATGACCATCACAGTAACAGGAGTTACAAGCACCCCATAGTCTCTATCATAAAAGACTTTATAATGGAGCATGAGAGAAAAGACATGGACCAATTGATTATGAAATAAAGATAATTAAAAACTTGATGGTTGGATACTACAGAAATCAATGCAGCAGATCAGGAGGAATGGGGAGAAAAAGAACCTTCTGAAGGAATCTCTTGTGTTCATGGAATTGTTCAAGTAGAGAAGAGGGGATATAGAAAGAATTACAAGTCACTCAAAATGGTATACATCATGAGAAAACTTACAGAAATGTTGACTGCATAGCCAAATATTCACCAAAATATTTGTGCTCATTATTTTTCTGAAGGCTAACATTTCCTTTATGCTTCAGAACTCTGTTTTGGCAAAGCCGTGGGTATGCTTTTATGTTAACCAAGTACAACAGAATTTGAAGGTGGGATTTGTTTAGTTACAGTGTCAGCTGAGTCCCAGTCTAGACTATTCTCAACTGGGTGATGGCAACCTCTCTGAATCTGTATCTATACATATGAGATGGGAATAATGTCAATTGGCGCTGTTAATGAAGCTCAAATAAAACCATGTTGAGAGTAGATTATAAAGGCTCTACAAATTGTGCGTTCTCTATTAAATTCATAAGTGTGCATCAACAGACATGGGTTTTTTCCCCCTTCCTTTTATTCTTTTTTGTTCTCCGATCTAAACACAGGGGATACGTGATTCGCCATTTTCTTGTAGAAATCAGCTTTCATTCTTCATCTGGAACGCAACAGCAATCATTCTCCAGTTAGATCGAAATGATTGAATTGCAAGGTGAACTGTGTTGGGGACTAGCTCATTTTCCCTCACCTCCAGCACCCTCCTTTCCCGGATCAAGCAATTTTCCTGTGTAATGAACTGTATCTGCTATCAAGTGGCCTGGAAATTAAGAGGTCCCAAGCATCTCCCAGACCCTTGTTCCCTATTTGGTATCATGATGTCTTTTGCTGTTACACCGTTGATCTGTGTTTTCCAGGGCTCTGCAAAGGAGAAATGCAATAATGAATGGAACTCCAGAACAATTCTGTATCTGGGGGAAGAGCTTCAATTGATTTTTGAATTATTCAGGGAATGGTTTTCTAGCTAATGGATTGTCCAATTCTTTGCATCAAGTGCTTCTGTCTGGTTGATAACATTTTGGTCAGTTCGATGCTGACTGACAGTGGAAGGGGAGAGGGTGTAAAGGAGGACATGCGTTATAATCAACATCAACGCTCAAAGTGAACTGTAGTGGTTTGATTTACATCCATAACGCACCCAAAGTCTGAAGAAAGTGAGCTTGAGGGAGGACAAAAATATAAGTAAACTAGAGACTAAGGAAAACAGAAATTCAGGCCATGTTCTCTTGACTTACTATGACTTCTGTAGGGACAGAAAATAAAATGAAGAATTAATCAATTTATTCAACTGTCTCATGACACTAATTATATTTTTCTCCTATAGTCAATGTTTCTCATCTTTTTCTCTTAGTAGACAGTACCTGAATAATTTGTTCTACTAACCATTTCTGCTATTTATAAAGCTTATGCTAGCATTTGATATTTTATATTCATATATTAGGAGGCTTCCCTGGTGGCTCAGTGGTAAAGAATCTGCCTGCAATACAGGAGACACAGGAGATGCAGGTTTGATCCCTGAGATAGGAAGGTACCCTGGAGGAAGGCATGGCAACCCATTCCAGTATTTTTGCCTGGAGAATCCTGTGGACAGAGGAGCCTGGTGGGCTACAGTTAATAGTGTTGCAAAGCGTAGGACAAGACTGAAGTGACTTAGCACGCATGCATTTATATGTTTCTTTTTAGAATTTACTAAATATGTCACTGGTTAGCTATGTGAAAATATGAGTCAGAAAATCTTTTGTATCATTGTAATATTATCTGAAATTATATTTCAGATATTTGAATATCTGAAAAATATCAGTAACAGATATTTGTCAGTGACTTTACCAATCAAAAGCATAATATTGGATTGGTAGAATCAGAAAATAAGTTGAGCTACTTAAGAGAAAAAAATACTTATCTAATGACATTCATTAATTCAATGTATACAAAATGACTAAATTCCACAACTGTTTATATTAAAATAATATAAATAAAATAATGTAAATGACTAGTTGTAAGTAACAGCAAAATGTATTGAATAATGTTGATTCCAAGTGTGGGTGCTCTCCATACTATTTTAAATAGGAATGACTTTACCTATAACTACAATATTGCTACTGAAAGTAAAACACCACAATTATCTAAAGTTATACAGCAAAATGTAAAACAATATCAAAGTTAGGAGTAAATAATAATTTGGTTATTTGTGGGCATTTTTAATGGTCTGTTGGGAGCACTTTATAAGGTAATCTAGAAGGAAAAATGTGACTAAATTCAATTGCATTTGACAGTTGGCTGAAATCCTGGAAGATAATTTCAGAGACAAAACTGGTCATAAAACCAAAGCCAGTCCTTTGCAAAAGCCTTCAGAAAGAAAAAGCAAATATTTTTTCAAAAGTTTATCATGGTGGTTTTAAAATAATAGTTAAATATTTGATATGCCACTTTAGTTCAGACCTCTTTTTCCTCTATCTTTTTTATCTATTTTGGTCTTGACATTTTCCTTGTTTAAAGGCATCTCCATTAGAGCATGAGCAAGAGAAAGGAAAGAAATTAAAAATAATCAATTCAATATATTTTACTGAAATGAGTTAATATTAGAGGTTCAAACAAAATACAAAGGAGCTAATTATTCAAAATTCCTTAACATTTGACTTTAGGAAGTATTTTTATACTGATACAGGTTTGCACAGTAAAACCTCAAAACTTGATGTCTTACATTTTTCAAAATAACGTCCACACACATGATCTCATGTCATACTTAAAGGCCCTGTGCGTATGTAGGGGATTTTAGTTTATGTAGGGGAATTAGGTTTAATTCAGCAGAGAAGGAACTTGGGGTCAAGGAAGTTAGATGATTTGCCTAAGGTTATGCCTACAATTTGGAGAAGGAAATGGCAACCCACTCCAGTACTCTTGCCTAGAAAATCCCACCAACAGAGGAGCCTGGTGTCCATGGGGTCACAAACAGTTGGACACAACTGACGACTTGACTTCACTTCACATGCCTACAATAAACTGCTGAGTGTGGACTCTCAAATCTCATGTATTCATTCACTCGTTCATACATCTTTGGCTAACTGAGCTTCCTTTCCCTAAGTTTTCTTTGTTGGATAAAGGCAATCTTGATAGAGAAATAAAAACCACCTGAGTTAAGAATGTACTATAGAAACTCAGCAAAATGGGAAAGTGGCCAGAACTGTATGGTTAGGATATGAATCAAAAGTAAAAATACTGGCTAACAGAGATTTGCAGTTTTGTCAGACCATGCTATCCTTACGCTCATCAGCAGGGCTAAGAGCTGGCTGTCTCCCTACTTTACAGCTTTATGTGGAATCACTTTACCATGTTCTTGAGCACCATCATCTTTCTAGCTTATGCACAGGCATGTATATGTGTGTGTACAATTATGAGGATAAAATAAATGGTAGATAACTATACACTCTGTTACCTTGCCATTTTACCTAACTTTAATTTTACTTTTTATCTTTGAGAGTTTTTCAGATCAACTGTTCCATTCTTTTTTTACTTTAAAAAATTTATTAAATTATTTTTGGCTGTGCTGGGTCTTCAGTGCTGCTCACAGGCTTCAGTAGTTGCAGCTCTCTGGCTCTAGAGCCCGGGCTCAGGAGTTTTGGTGCACGGGCTTAGTTGCCCCACACCATGTGGGATCTTCCCGGACCAGGGATCAAACCCAAGTCCCATGCATTGGCATGCAGATTCTTAACCACTGGGCCACCAGAGAAGTCCCATGCTCCATTCTTTTTAAATGATTGCATAGTATTCCTAGGAATGCCTTTGGATTAATTTCCAGTTTATTTGATAGCCAAATATATTTTTTCAAGCATTCTAAAATTGCTAACCTTTGCTATCATAGAAAAGGAATCTTTGCAGTTAACTGATTATTCCATAACAGCAAGTGAGAATTTTGAAACTTACAAAAGTTCTAAATACTCTCATTTTACTAGACATTTATTTTAAGATCCAGTGATAAGCTTAGTTAGAACATAAATGAAATACAAACTGTTCTTGCACTAATAAGGGAATTTAAAATAAAAAATGAATAAATGCACACATATTTTTAATACCAGGCATGAAAGCGCTTGAATAGGTCTCAAGATTCAGGGATGGAATTATTAATGTTTTAATCCAGTATGGAATTTACTGGATTAATTATATGGAACACATATTCATATATGTTCTTTATTAGTTCATTTAAGTGTCTTCCTATAGATTCTAAAGCACAGAATGATCTGTATGATTCCAAGTACTGTGAATAAGCTACCTATTTTCAAAAATTTTTAGTCTTGGTGAGACCAATTCTTATATTTCCAGTGGCATCATAAGTTGATACAACTCTTTTCAAAAGCATGCTGATGACAGGTTTAAAAAGATGTAACCATGTTCATTTCCATTGACTAAATAATTCCAGTGTTAAAGAGTTATTTCTCTAGGAGATGACAAAAAACATACAATAGTGTTCATTTTTCATATAACAACAAAAAACCTGGATGTAATGTAAATGTTCAACAAGATATAACTGGTTTAGTAAATTATAGTATATCAATTTGAGGAATGTTACAGTTAAGTAGGACTAAGGGCTTCCCTGGTGGCTCAGATGGTAAAGTATCAGCCTACAATGTGGGAGACCTGGGTTCAATCCCTGGGTCGGGAAAATCCTCTGGAGAAGAAAATGGCAACCCACTCCAGTACTCTTGCCTGGAAAATCCCGTGTATAGAGGAGCATGGTAGGCTACAGTCCATGGGGTCGAAAAGAGTTGGACACGACTGAACGACTTCACTTCACTTCACAGTTGAGTGAGAAAAAAAAATTCAATCATAAAGGCTATGTGCCTACCTGGGAAAATGTATTTGATATGTTCAGTGAAGGCAGGATAACACTAAATTATACACCATTCTTATACACATATATGGCAAAAACCAGGCATTATCATCACTGTATAAATTACACGTGAAAAGTGAACAGTCCTACGTTGGGGCTGGGGTAGCGGTGACTGTTTTCACCCCAAGTATTGTGTGATGTTACAGCGTCGAGCCAGACCTCTCCTGAGTCCATCTCACCCTCATGCAGAGCAGGAGGTTGAGAGAGAAAACAAATCAGACCCACACAGGGGTGCAGAGGTGAGCAAGGGAGCAGCACTGCCTGCAGATCTACCGGTGTCCCGGATCCTCAGTCCTGACCAGCTGCTCCCCAACTCCAGGATTCCATGGGGAAAATCCCACTCACATCCTTATTATAAATCCTTTCTTTTTTCTTGGGCCACCTTGTTTTTATTTATTATTCCCTATTTTTGTTTTTATTGGGTTTCCCAGATGGCTCAGTGATAAAGATTCTGCCTGCAAAGCAGGAGATATGGATTCGTTCGATCCCTGGGTGGGAAAGATTCCCTGGAGAAGGAAATGACAACCTACTCCAGTTTTCTTGTCTGGAGAATCCCATGGACAGAGGAGCCTGGCTGGCTACAGCAAATTTTTACTTTTTACTGGAGTAAACTTGCTTTACAGTGCCGTGTTAGTTTCTGCTGTTACAACGCTAATCAGCACACGCATCCTCCCTCCCACTTCTGCACCCCCCGGCCCCAGGCCATCAGTGCACGGAGCTGAGCTCCCTGTGTTGTACAGCAGGTTCCACTAGCTACCTGCTTTACACGTGGTAGTGTGTATTTGTCAGTCCTACTCTCCCAGTTCATCTCCCCTCCCCTTCCCCCCTGTGTCCACAGGTCCATTCTGTGTCTCCACCTCTACTCTTGGCTTGACCCACTTTGAATTGGTGTCTGTTACAAATACAGAAATGAAGAATTTTTAATATTCCTTTCATAATCTGTAATCTGCATTTTTAAAAGCCCCCCACACGATCTAACTGCACTGCAAATAGTGTTACTCATTCTAGGAAAGGGAGCTCACTTACTGTGTAGACAGATGTTCTAGAGATAATATAACTAATGTGAGCCAATAGTATTTCTAGACAACCTAACCAACTGATGTTAAACAAACAACACGTTAATATCATCTTCTCTTTCTGCCTTTTAATTAGAATCATTCCACCTACACCTGAAGTGACATTTTCAGGGATAAAAATTACCTTATCCTTTAGCCTGAACAGCAAGGCATTGTGTAGGAATGCTAGATTATGCCCTTAACATCTGACTCTGATCTTTGCCCAAGAATTTGCTTTTGTTGTAGTACTAATCATTGTTTGCCATGCGCCAAGCAGTACGTAAAACTTCACATGTAATATCTCATTTGTTCTTCACAAAGCCCCCGCCCCCCAACATGATGCATGAATGGCAGGAGCTTTCAGTCTCTCCATAATTAACCAAGTGTACTTCCCATTAGACAGGCATTGCTTTTGGTATCAGAAATACCAAGATGAAGAGCCTCAGACTAGGCAAGGAGAGAGATGTGAAACAGTCAAGATGGTCAACGCTCACCATAGTGGAAGGTACGACGTGCTCTGAAGCGGGTGAGGGAATTACCAGCTACGTGGGGCTGGTGGTACAATTCTCAAGAACTCTGATACAACTGGAGAACTGCTGAGATAAGGTGAAAACTAGGGAAAGAAAACCGACCTGCCTTCCTGAGAATATGTGAGGTAACCTGGAAGACACCAGGATTTGAATGGAGAGGATGTGAGCTTTTATGAGTTGGGCTGTAGTAAATGTGATAGTGGGGAAAAAAGCAAGTATTAAAAGATACATCGGAGAACCTTTCAAAAACTATTTATTCATTTAATACATAATTTTGAGGTCCTACCATGTACTAAGGCAGTATTAGGAGCTAGTAAGACCACTGCAAGAATGTATAACCTGAAACAACTCTACTACTAATATAAACACTATATATGATGTTTACATTAGAAATGATAATTATGCTTTACATTGCTTTTCATATTATTATACTACTTGTTAATATAATCTGGAAATGTTACCTTTCATCTGTGCTTCGTTTGGATAGTCACAGCCTGTATTGCTTTTACTTGCTCAGTTATTCCTTTGTAAATGATTATTCAAGAGGAAAAAAAAAACTTTTAAAATTCTCTTGATGTTTGCTGTTCTGCTCACCCCCTCATCCCCCACACCCAGAAGACTAATTAACATCATGTACAACATGGACACTTTTGATTTAAAAAAAAACCTTTCCATGGCTCCAACTCGTCACTGTAAAACCTTAGCATCTTCATAGGATCTGTTTCCTGCCCACCCACCTCTGCAGCCTCTTCTGGAACATGTGAGTTTTGTTATTCGATGCATTCATTCTATTGGACTTGCCACCTCCCCCCACCTCTGCTCCACAATACAGTACTTTCATCTGGAGATTTCTGCCTATGTTGTGACTTTCGTCTTTAACACACTTCTCTCCTCCTCCTGACAAATTTCATCACTTCTTCCAGACTTCCTTGACTCCAGGTGACTTTAGGTGTCTCTCACAGACATTTGTGCAGCAGCCTCTTTGTCAACTTGTTTATCCCACAATCCTGCAAGCTTCTTGAGGCTGGGGACAAAATTAGGCATTTATAGCCTCACCCAGCACCTGTCATGTTAGAATACAGTCAAGAACATTAGGTGGGGGGAAAAAAAAAAGAATATTAGGTGAATAAATGAACCAAAGGATTATTATCAGAACTTCTATGGGGCCCAATGTTAAATGTTAATATAAAAAATGACCACTTAGTGAAATACTTTACAGCTGCTTATCAATTAAGATGAACTGATTAATCAACATAAACATACTTCTCAATCATGAAGCTTAAAGCTTGCATCCTTTGGGAGGCATAGTGCCCCCCAAAGATGTCTATGCCCTAATGCCCTGGGCACACACTGGATGTATATGTCAGGTCATCAGGCAAAGAGAAAATAAGGGTGCAGATGGGATAAGCCTAATCATAATCAGCTGACCTTAAAATGGAACGATACCTTGAATGAGCCAGGTGGACCTAATCTAATTGCAAAGGCCCTCAGACGTGGAAGAGGGAGGCAGGATTAGAGCCAGTTGATCGGGCAGCATGACATGCATTGGCTCTGCCCGGTGCTGCCGGCTTTGAAGATGGAAGCTGCCCAGGAGTCAAACGATGGGGAGGGACCTAAGAAGCTGGAAAAGGCCTGGAAATAGTTTCTCCATTAGAGCCTTCAGCAGAAACCCAATCACGCCAACACCTTCATTTTGGCCCAGTGAGCCCCATTCTGGCTTCTGATTTCCAGAAATGTAGGATAATGTATCTGTGTTGTTTTAAGCCACCAAGTTTGTGTTTGTTTTTTTTAAACAGCAGCAACAGGAAACTAATTCACATACCTACACCAAACAGGATTAACTTTGGCTGCATGTGACAGAAAACCCGAGACAACAGCAGCTGAAAAAAGATGTCGGTTGACTTGTCTCTGTAACAGAGACGTGGAGGCAGAAGTTACAAGCTTTCCTGTGGCGTCAGGGACTCAGGCTCCTCTAATCTTGTTGGTGTGCCTTCCTTAACCTGACGGGACTCTGGCCAGCAGGTCTGATTCCAGCTAGCAGGAAGAGAAGGAATGGTGAACCACCTCTCTTGAGACTTCATCCACCAGCACATCACTTACAGACCAGGACTGAGCTGCACAGTAGCAATGAGGTAGGTACAAGGACCATTCTGGGGCCACTGATAAGCATGGATGGTTCCTTTTTAAAACACGAAGAAACAGATGGGAACAGCCATCTTCTCCATCTTAATACTGAAGCACTGATTCCCCTGGCCCATTGTTTGAAGTATATAAAAGTAGTTTCTCTTACTTTAGATCAACCAAGGCAGGGGGCTTCCTGACAAAAACAGTAACTGAATAAGTGTATGTCATAGACTCCAGCACATTTCTTTGCAGCATCTGCCAGATTTTGCATGTACACTTATTAGGACATGAGTATATGCCTGACAATGATGACATAAGGCATCTACCTCACATTCAAACTTTAGTGTTGTAATTCATGGAAACAATGCTTGATTAGAAATAGGGAGAGGGTGGGAAGATTTGGGAGAATGGCATTGAAACATGTAAAATATCATGTATGAAACGAGATGCCAGTCCAGGTTCGATGCACGATACTGGATGCTTGGGGCTAGTGCACTGGGACGACCCAGAGGGATGGTATGGGGAGGGAGGAAGGTTCAGGATGGGGAACACATGTATACCTGTGGTGGATTCATTTTGATATTTGGCAAAACTACTACAATTATGTAAAGTTTAAAAATAAAATAAAAAAAAAAGAATATTGAATAGAAATCAATCAATCAATCAATCCCGGAGAAACCAAAAAAAAGAAATAGGATAAAAACACATTTCTAGGTGTGTACAACTCAGGGGCCTGGCAGGCAACAGATGGCACACTCCAAGGGTAAATTGAAGAGAGTCTGATAAAGAGACTACTTACAGTGACGTGGGAAGGCATTAGGGGAACCAACAAGGGATAAGGACTCACAACTGTAAGGAGGAAACCATGACCATCTCTAGGCCTGAGGGGACAAAGGGAAGGAGCCGTTTCTGGTACTTGCCAAGACCTGTAGCCATGGGACAGGACTGTCTGATCCGAGCCATGGCCTTAGGTAGAGGAATGAAGTTTCTGCCAAAAGCCACAGACAGGCAGGAGGGCGTGTGGGGGAAGGTGAAATTAATATCCTGACCTCTCTCTCTTTCCTTCCTCTGATCATCTGCCAATGCCTCCAAACTGGCTGAAACCGAACAGAAACCAAAGGGCAAAGGAGCCTGGGAGATGTGGTCCATAGAAACCAGTTTTTCACAGCACACAAATGCAGTGAAGGAATTCTGAGGGTCAGAGGGTAACCAGCATAGTTTTTCATTCTTCATAATATTTTTCTGTAAAAGCATTTTACAGGGCGGGGATGATTTAAAAAACCTTCAACAAAAACAGAAAGGGAACTGACCCAAAGAGATCTAGGCTAAACCTGGGATAAAGATGAAGAGAATGATTAACACATGAGACAGTCGAGAGGGGCACAGGTGTGATCTATTTATTTAAGTGAGACAACAAGATGGAGCAAAGAAATTGATATGTAAGATGAAAAAACGAGAAGTGCCTGATCAGGAGCCTTAAAGCTGTGGATCTATCTGAACACGGTGTTTCTAATTGCCGACTTTTCCACGTGAGCGTAACACAATGATGGGACATCTAAAACCTGTTACTGACTGCAAATATTCTTAATATGTATACTGAAAGGATGGAGTAGAGGCAATGATTATAACTGAAGGTCTGTGGAATACAGAAGGCCAGAACTGTAGGTCAAAGAAATAGCAATATTCTGTAGCAGAACCAGTCAGCTGCAAAAAATAAGCCAAGATGCCAGAGAAAAGAAATACATTGAGACAAAAGGGAAAAAAACAGCTGTAGAAACCTGATATCAGACCTCTGATACTACAAGATTCTTAAAACTCCCTCAAATCCTAAACATGCACGTTGCTTCCCCATCTCTAGTACAAATTACCTACCTATAGTTGTTAAGTATACGAAAAAAATGCTACTCATGTTCATAAAGGATTTCAGTAATAGAAACTATGACCTATCTTCTGTAGAGGCAGCCTTTGAAAGCAATCGTTTTAAGTATTGTGATTTTATAGAAACTACTTTTTAGATGTTCATTAACTGCCTTCAAACAATTCTGTCTGCATTTATTTATACTTAACATCTGTTAGAAATGTTCCTGAAAAACTGTCCTCCAAATAAGGAGCCCCATGGGTTAACATTTCAGAAATTTATATGAAAAATAGGAGCATTATTCCCCAGAGAGGGAAAATCTGTTTCATGATGCAATATATAATAAAATCACATGGAGGTTTGGGGACACCTGTCCCTATGACTGCCTCCTGGGAGGCTTCATTAGAAAAGTGTGTGTGGGTCCTTAGGCCAGCCCTTGGTTCTGCATCACGTGGTAGCCATGTTTACTTCCAGACACAGTTGCCCTCTCGGACTCCCTGTGAACCACACGTCCAGGGTCACTACTGAGCCACAGACTGAGAGCACCTCTCTGTGGGGCTTCTACATTCCTTCCTTTGATGGATAACATGTCTCAAATGGATTCTTTTCAAGACTTAAAGATTTTTTTTTAATTACAAGTTAATATAGTCAACTTATTTCATGAAATAGATATATTATTTTTCCACAAAAATAACTGATTTCTTATTTCGACAAAGATTATACAATATTATTCTGGAGAAGGAAATGGCAACACAGTCCAGTATTCTTGCCTGGGAAATCCCATGGACAGAGGAGCCTGGTGAGCTACAGCCCATGAGGTCGCAGAGTCGGACACAACTGAACAACAGAAGATACACACATAGAATATTATACTTCTCGAATGTGTTCAGAAAGTGAGGTGCGTGGAAACCATATGCTCCAAGTGGAACACCATGCAATATGCACATTTTAAACTTAACTATGTCAAATTTTATCCTACTGTATACATGAATCTTACATGGAATGTGAATAGCAGGTGCAAAGGATTTATGAAAAATTTATAGAAAAAACTCAATATTGAAAATATTCTACCGATTTACATTTTCCCTGTAAATTTAGAAAAGATTACAGTAATTCATTTTTAGCAGAATACCTCTCCTTCAGCATGTGCAATCCCAGTGCTCTCCAGAAGCAATGTTAACATTTCAGTAACATTAAAATTAGGAGTACACATTGAATATACACTGTATAATGACACCACAAATACAAAAAACCAACAGTACAGGGCACATGTTAAACTCTAACTAGTATCCCCATCTTGTTTAAGGAAACCTAAATTTTGAAGTATAATTGACTAAACAAACTTAAATCTTGAAACATTAAAAAATTCCTTTTTAAAAGTTCTTCACAAGATTTTTTTTCCCAATTCTTCAGTTATATTTAAGAGATAAGAAGCAACCATCACATATGCATCAGGTTTAAAGCAGCAATCTACTCTGAGATTTGCCTGCTTTCTTGTCATCCTGCTGCTGCTGCTGCTAAGTCTCTTCAGTCGTGTCCGACTCTGTGTGACCCCATAGACAGCAGCCCACCAGGCTCCGCTGTCCCTGGGATTCTCCAGGCAAGAACACTGGAGTGGCTTGCCATTTCCTTCTCCAACACATGAAGGTGAAAAGTGAAAGTGAAGTCGCTCAGTCATGTACGACTTTGCGACCCCATGAACTGCAGCCTACCAGGCTCCTCCATCCATGGGATTTTCCAGGCAAGAGTACTGGAGTGGGTTGCCATTGCCTTCTCCAGTCGTTTCAGCTTAGAGTTCAATAATTTTGGGAACATCACAGTAAATAAAGTGCATTTAAACATATATTATGTTTACAATCTAACTGTTGTTATTGTTCAGTTGCTAAGTCATGTCTGACTCTGTGATACCACGGACTGTAGCATGCCAGGATCCTTTGTCCTCCACTAACCCATTACTATAGGATTTTTAAAAAATTGAAATTTTGTATTAGAAAATTTGGTATATCAGTATTTCCTGCATATATTTAAAAAAACAGAAGTGAGCAGGATTAATCATTTGGGGGAAAAATGACTGTGGAGAATCTAAAATCAAGAGCAATAATTCTCAAAATAAGGCAGGATATAAATGGCAGTAAACGGCTTTCACATCCATAATTTCAACAGCCCCTAAGAATTAATGTGATGAATGCAGATTAACCACCCTTAGTTTATAGCCAAGAACAGATCCAGAAAAGGTCAACGGTACTAACTTAAAAAAAAAAATTACTTTTCAAGTATTTGCTATGTGACTAGGTACCCTGCCAGGTACTGAGGGCACAAAATGAACAAGCAAGCAAAAGGCGGAAAAAAGGTATCTGTCTGCAAGGAGCTGAATAGTCTGGCCCAAACTAACTAAACCAGTAACCACCAAAGATGGTTTAACTCCTACTTGGTTTATTCCTTCACTTTGTATCTGATTTCAAGGTAAGGATGAACACAGAAGGGGCTTCCCAGGTGGCTCACTGGTAAAGAATCTGCCTGCCAGTGCAGGAGACACAGGAGATGCAGGTTCGATCCCTGGGTCAGGAAGATCCCCTGTGAGAGTAAATGGCAATCCACTCCAGGATTCTTGCCAGGATAATCCCATGGACAGAGGAGCCTGGCAGGCTATACAGCCCATGGGGTTGCAAAGAGCCCAACACAACTGAGCACACTCCCATGAACACAGAAGAAAGCTTAGTAGGTGGATCAGGACAGGTTACTTCAGAAAAAAGTGTGATACTTCCTAAGTTTAAGTGAAATGTGTGCTTGAGTTAGAAAGTACTTTTTTTCCCCTTTCTGGCTGGGTAGCTGTAAAAAGGATGTATGTGTGTGTGTGTGTTGAGAGGTGGGACAGGGAGATGGTGTGTGTGTGTGTGTTGAGGCGGGGCAGGGATGTGTGATTGTGTGTGTTGAGAGGTGGGGCAGGGGTGTCCTCAAAGGATAAAGTCTAAGCTGATTCAGAAGCCTGCAACTGAAGAACACAGCTTTTGGGAGGGCAGGGAAAAATTACCACTTGAACCGAGCAATGCATGAGCCTCGTTCTGGTTCTCACATGTACAAGTTCAGTGAACATGGGATTGAGATCAGGACTGCCTGTACTTAAGCTGATCATTAAGAGTGATGACTCTAGCTTTGGTACTGAGGAAGAGACCAGACACACAGACAACGCACAGCAAAGAATAGTTACAGTCCCCTTTCATGCACCAATAAATAACACATCCACTTATCAAAATGCCAAAGCAAACGTGGGAGAGAAAATTTTCATGTATATTCAGGATTAAACTTTCTAATTTTAAATTACTAGACTTCAGCTGTAAATTTATTTCAGATGAAAGGTTTGGAAAGATTATTAATCTTCCAAAAGCCTGGACGGTGTTCAAAAAATTAACATAATAAAAAAATGTCCTGCTGTCGCCATGACAAAAATCATAGGCATAAATTTGTTGAGCACCTACTGTGACAGCACTGTGCTAGGTTGACTGTTACTTCTAATACGTTGTGACGTTTCAGTCTTCTCAACTTCTTTATCTATCATCTCTTACAATGTTCATTCATAACTCTTTATTATTCGCAACACAGCTCAGTTGTATTCCCTCAAGTTGGTCCCAAAGACATTTCCTCGTTTGAAGGAGGGGAGGAGGGGAGAGCGAAGTCTCTACTGAATATTGAAGACGTGACCTTCTTGGTATTTGTGCTGGTATCTACGTGGTCTTTCAGAAATCCCTGAACTTGTACGCAGTTCGAGATAAAATCGCCATCCATCACCTGCCAAGACCATACCTGCCAGCCCTCGTTTCACGCCATAAGTTTCTGCACAGCGACCGCTGCCCACCCAGATACTAAATTGTGGCCTGTTAACACCTTAAGTCTGGGGGCCTCGGATCTGGCCGATGTACTAGGGGGTGGGAGGCCGCAGGGCGGACGTGGCCGCAGGGAGGAGGGCGCGGCCTGGGGGCGGAGGCGGCCGAGGTGACAGCAGGTGAGCGCCCAGCGCGCAGGAGGAAGTGAGACAGGCCGGCGTGGGGATTACTCATTCCGCTTCACCGCCGAGGTGGCTCGCAAGCGGAACTTCTCGCCCTTCTTTCGGTCCAGCTGAACTTCTACCTCGTTGAAGTCACTTCCCACCCCCGGTTTGCTCGCGGGCGGGGGGCGAGGGGGGAACCGTGCGTCCGAGGAGAGGCAGGGAGTCCGACGTGCGGGGTCAGGTAGTCTCGGGGCGCCGCGTGTCCCGAACCAGCCGCCCGCCGCTCCCCTGCCCGCCCCCCGATTGCGGGGCATCCCCGGGCGGCTGGGGTTGCGTGAACCGCCACCCCCCGAACCCGCCCCCCGTAAGGCCGAAGGAAGACAGGTCGATCCCGCCACTCCGGGGGCGGCTCCGAGGGCACGGGATGCCGGCGAGAATCAGCTAGACCCGAACGTGCCCCTGGCGGCCGCAGCGGGTGTGGCCAGTTCAGAGCTCCTATTTTACCTTTCTCGGCTCCGACGGCCAGTCGCCCTTCGGACCACGTCCGCACGGTTCCCCCGCGCCCCCACCCCGCCACCCCCACCCGCGACACCTGGAGGAAACTTTTTCCTCGCCCCTCCATGCAAACTCAGCTGCTCCCCCGTCTGCCGCAAACCATCCTCTCCCTAGCAACAAGGTTCCGGCCGTAGAGCGAGTGGCTCTAGGTGTAAGGAAGGTGATGTCGTAAAGCCGCGAGTGTCGTAAACCAGGTGCGGTGGGGAGGGGGGAGGGGTGGAGGCGGAGGGGCGGGGGGGGGGGGAAGGGGGAGGGAGGGAGGGGGAGGAGGTGACTCGAGCATTTAGACACAAGCGAGAGGATCATGGCGGATGGCCCCAGGTGTAAGCGCAGAAAGCAGGCGAACCCGCGGCGCAATAACGGTGAGTGGCGGAGGGGACCGGGGAGCGGCGGAGTCAGGGGGAGCCGGGCGGCCGGTGCGCCCCCGAGGGCGAGGGGGGCGAGCTGGGCTGGGGGCGGCCGGGCAGGGACGGGCCAAGTGGAGTGGGAAAGTAGAAAGTAGTGCTCTCTGCCCCCCTCCGGGCCGCCGCCGCCGGAGCCGCGCCGCGGCCGCCCGCTCTCCCTGAACCGTTATGTCTCTTACCTGGTTTCTCCGCCTAGCGGCTCCCGCCGCCCCTGCCGCCTCGCTGGACCGTTAGCCGCCGCCGCCGCCGCATCCCCGGCGCAGGCGGGCGGGCGGGCGGCCGGGACGCGGCGCCCACTTTTCTGGGCTCGGGGGGGAGCGGCTGTTGCTTCTTTCCGCACTTTTTCCCCACTCTTGTGCCCCCTCGGCGCCCCCCTCCCCGCCTCCTCGGCGCCCTCGGCGTTTCGTCCCCGCGGCGCCGAGGCCCCGGAGCCGAGGAACTAACTTGTGCCCGGCGCTTGTCCGTGCAGAGTGGCTTCCGCGAGCAGCGGCCCCGCCGGCGCGGTGGCTCGGGCCCCGCGGCTGGGCCGGGCTGCGGGCGCGCGGCGGCGGGACGCGGCGGCCGCGGGCTGCGTGTCGTCCGTGCGCGCGTGTGCGCGGAGCGCGCGGCTGGCGGACGGGCCAGGCCGGTGGCGGTAAAGTTGGGAGCGGCCGGCGAGGCGCGCTCGGCGCGGGACGGGGCTTCACGGTCCTCGGGGTGGGGTGCGGATCCCTTAAGCGCCCCGAGCGCGGTCCGCGTCCCGCGGGGAGCCGGCGGGCGGGGCGGGCGCGAAGCCGCGGCCGTGGGAGCCGTGGGGGGTGTGTGTAGGGGGCGGCAGCGGCGGGTTGGCAGAGTTGTTACCTGGTCTCGGGACCGGGAAGCACCGCAGACAGGTCCCCCCGCCCGGGAGGACGCCTCCTCCGCGCGGGGATGGGCTGCCGAGCGTGCGCCTCCCTTGTTCTCTTTCGGTTTGGGGAAGTTGTTACCTGGGCCGGACGCGCGGGGCGTGAAACCGGCGAAGGGAGCTTGGACGGCGCTCGGGATCTCGGGTGGAAGGAGTGTGGGGGAGGGGGGCGGCCGGACCGACGGACGCAGGGCGCCGCTGCCCGAGCGGCGGCGGCGCCCGCCGCCGGGTTTACTGAGTGCTGATGCTGCGCGGGGAGGGGCGCGCACACACACACACCCCCCATCTGCCTGGCGTGAGAGTTTAGAAAAATAACAATAATAACGGGAGAGCGAGAGAGCGAGCCCCGAACATGTGTTGGTGGGTTGCACAGTCGCCCTTTGCGGTGGGGAGAGACGGTGGAAGTTGGTTGCATTTCTGCTTATCTGGGGGGCGATGCTGCGCCCGCCTGCCCGCCCGCTCCGCGGCGACCGTCTGCTGGTGGGTATTGTCTGGACAGTTCCTGCGGCGACAGGGCCGAGGCCGGAGCGCGGCCCCCGCCCGCCGGGTACCTGTTTGGAGAATAATGGGCGGCTACGGCCCTGCCGCTGGCTGCGGCCGAGTCTATATAAGGAATTGCACGGATCTAGCGGACCGAGGGGCTCGTATGGGTTCCTGCGTTATTTTTAAAACGAGTTTCCGAGAGTAGGGAAATAAATGCGCCTGGAACGGGATCGCCGTATCCTCCAGAAAATGAGGAAATACGGGTTTAAGTCAAAACTCTCCGGCGCTCGCCCCACCCCCAGGCCCGGGCTCCCTTTCTCCCTCCCCTCCGGGATGCGAAACGCGAGGTTTTGTAACCTTTCCTGGCAATTTTAGATTTTGTGTGGGATTTCCTGTCTAGCAGCAGATACGGAGGTTTTTAGGCGGTTTCAAGATGTAAACGTAATTTTAATTTATTCGAGCCGACATTGAAACCGCCGCTTTCGTGAACGGTATTAGTTACCCAAATACACATTTGCATTTTAAAGACGTCTGTTAAGTGATGATCGATAACTAATATTTGGCGTCCTCGTTGTGGAGAGATGACTCCGCCAGGAGCGGAGCACAGGCTATTGCAATTTTAATTTCCTGTTTTAGCGTCAAACAGTGTGTGTGCTATATTGAGCTGTTGCTGCTGTTGCTGATGTGGCTTTATGAAAGGTAAGTTGGTCTGGAAAGGGCTGTTCGCGTTTTACCTTATTTAAAATGTTCATCGCCAGAGAAAGGGGCTTTTCTTGTTGCTGACGACATGTGTGTGACATGTGAGTCTGAACCACCCAGCGTCTGTGCAGCTGCTGTAAACATGTTTACCTGAGCAGGAAAGGATGGATTTTTCTTCTAAAGATCCTGGGATGTGACTATTACACCCATCAGGCATATCAACAGATGACTTAAGGGGAAAAAGCGATCCTGAAAGGTACTTGAAATCAACAGGAAAGAGAGCTGTTGGATCGCTGCAGCAAATGGCAACTTGTGCAGGTAGAAAAAAGATGGTGTTTAGTTTTTCTCCTGCATGTATGTCAGTCCCCTCCTGTCTGCTGCTTTCATTCTCAAGGGAGGGATTTATTTATCACGCTTGCTGTCAGTGTTTTTCCTTTGTGTTTAATATTAGAAAAACAGATTTGGGGATGTTTAGCACAAAACGTCTTGTCTGCAGTGAGCATTACTCCCAGAAAACAAAAGGTGTTTCAGATAGCAGTGTGCTACTACAGGTATCTTCCATTTTCATCACTTTTGGCTCCATCCTTGTATTTCTTTTTGTTCTCAGATGCATTTCATCCATTGCTGATTATTACAGCCACGCTATTTGATTAAGCCTCCTGATTTGCAAATTAAAAATGAAGTTACACGCCATTGTGTTGTGAAACCTCAGGATAGGTGCTGGTTAGGATTTCTTAGCAACGCAATCATATGTAAGTTGCAGTTGTTTACTGGAGAGAATCGCTTGGAAAAAATGTTAACTCTTAAATCTTTTTAATGAAGGAATAAATGATGTGATGTATACAGTAGGAGATAGTCATGGAGATACTTTATGCTGTAATTTATATGTAAATAATGTTTTGTTCATTTTGAAATAAGGCATGCAGATTTTCTGCTCAGCCTCCAGTAAAATATTTTAATTTCTTCTCTGGAATATATCTGCAGAGTAGGATATTAATGGGAGCATCAAGTAATGTGACTTGACAGGGGTAGACCAGTTCAGCAAGGTTTGAGGAAAGCATCAAACCTTATGTAGTAACTTTATAGTAATGATGTTAGTGGCATTAGAATGGCTTAAATTGTTTTTTTTTACCATTTATAATGTCATGCTTTGCTGTATTTTCAAAATCTGTGTTCTCATTTTCCACTTCTCTTTGTGGTTACTTTTTTTTTTTCTTGAGAAGTGTACTCTAGTCACTAATGACTAACACTGATTAATTCACCCTGGATGGACTAGCAGGTACATATCTTCTGTCATTTGCATTTCTGCTTGCTGTCTTTGGAAACCACCAGTAGAGGATGCTAACAAAAATGATTATTGCTTTAGTATTACCATAAACCTGTGGTATCTCCTGTTGATTTGAGACCTCTGCTTTGATAGGGACCTTCGATGTAATTCTGGGTCTTAACTGTTATTTAAAACTAGCCCTAGGTAAGTTAGGCATAAGCATTTTCTAGGCTGCCAGGACTGGAAAGAAGTAGGATTGTTTAGGTTCCTATCAATTTAGTCTTGCTTTAGACCAGTTGTATTACTGCTATCTTAAAGTTTTATGTTGGTAGGTTTGGAGAAGAATATGTAATGATTTGTCCATATTTATTTTACATAATTACTATATTTTTTTAACTCTCTTTTTCATTCATAGTAAGATCTCAGAATATATACTTTAAGACATTAAAAATGTAAGTGGTTGGATATAGTAAGAAAATTTGAAATTGGTGATACTGTGTAATTATTTTTTCATACTTTATGTAGACTTAAACTATACATGGATTGGCAGACAACTTCTGAAGAAGGTATTAAACAGCAGTTACTCAGATGTTACTGATTTTCAGATTTTGTCTTTCCCGCCTCTTCTGTTTAAGATTCAGAATCAGATAGTATATAAATTTTAAATTGATCAACTGAAAATTAAGGAATGTACATTTGTTTTGAAGTTTTAAATTCATTTAAAAATCTCTGCAGCTTATTAATTAGTATGCTTGTATTCAAAGAATTCTTTCCAACAAATGTATATTGATATAACTTATATTGCACAAGATTCAATGTATTTATATCTTTTTGGCCTGTGTCTACATAATTATGTTAATGTAACTGTAAACTTTTGGAATTCCTACTTAGGTCAAATGTCATGAATATTTATTTCCGTAATTACTTTTAATGGTTTCTCTATTAATGCACCAACACCATTACCTTAATGCAATTGTAATACTCTTTTATCTTGAATTGTAAGAATTCAGGTAGGAATTACCTGAATTATCAGGTAAACTTGTGTGAATTTCTCATTTTAGGTTGTCATAGTTCTTCAAGAGTGTGTGTTTGTGTGTATCATTTCACATTTCCTGACATAGTTCTTGAGATTGGTGTTCTACCAATTCCTAGGGCTCAACAGTGAATAGTTTTGGTTTACTTTTTTTTTTTTTTAATGAACTAAGGAACTTCACCACGAAGCCATGACATGTACAGTTGTAGCGTGGAGTAAAACTTAAACTATCTTATAAATTGGAAGCATCAATCACTTGTTAAAATGACTCTGATATAAAAACATATGGAATATTTGGTTAGGACTTTCTCTTCTTTCTTGTAGACAGTATTTTTTAAAATGCCATACCCTGTGTTTTCAATTTTGATAGCTTTGAAGCATATGGTAAGAAAGTTCTATCAAATTGGAAATGATACATTTGAAATAACAGCATAATTATTTCTCCTGGATGTGTTTTTATTTTTTTCTCTTTTTTTGCTTTCCCTTGTATAAATCACTTATAAGCGTGTGATTAGAGCCAGATGTAAACAGAGATGCAGTATGATGTGGAATTGTATTACTAGCTACTCTTAACTACTTGTCGTGAATTACAGAAGAGGTAAAGAAAAATCACACAGATTTTGGAAGAAGATATGCGTTAATGTGCAAAAGTGCAGTGAGAGGTTAGAGGACTTGATGAAATGATAGTAGTATTTAGGCGTGAAAAAGGGGAAGAAGCCCTGGAGAAGGAAATAGCAACTCACTCCAGTGTTGCTGCCTTGGAAATTCCATGGATAGGGGAGCCTGGTGGGCTGTGGTCCATGGGGCCGCAAGAGTGGGACCTGACTTAGGGGCGAAACCATCACCACCATCACAATCCTTGCAGTATGATCACTAGTTTATGGGGAGAAATGTCTCTTCATTTCCAACAGACCTATCAGCTAAGTAAAATTAAAGTTCATTATTGACATAAAATGTAAATTTTTAAAATTAAAGTGCCTTAATTAGGAAATAAAATGCAATATATTAAAAATGATATATAAAGTGAAAATACTTTTTGAAAGACTATGTTATGCGTATAACTAGCTAAATAATAGCTAAAAAAGGTGTATTAAAAGTGGAAAATAAATGGATATACCCAGAGTAGGAAAAGTTTTGCAGCAACCTTGGTTAAAATGAAATGGGACCTACTGTACAAGCTTTGCTATAGGAAATCATCTTTCCTTTGGATGAGACAGTGGCTTTTTTCTTATTTTTTCCAGTTTTACTGAGATGTAATAGACGCATAACACTGCAGGTTTAAGGTGTACAATGTGATAATTTGATACACATGTGTATTGCAGCGTGTTTACCACAGTAAGGTTAGTTAACACATCCTTCACCTCACATAATTACCAGTTTGTTGCTGTCATGATGAGAACATTCAACCTCTACTCTCATAGCAACTTTCAAGTACAGTGTACAGTACTGTTAACCAACCGTCAGTTCCCCGAATTTCTTCGTGTTATAATTGGAAGTTTGTCCCTTTGACAAACATCCCTGTGGAACAGTGCTTGAAGAATGATAGCTGTAAAGGAAACATTCTTAGGGCATTGGTTTTACCAAATACAGTTTTTAAGTATGTTGTGTGCATGACGGGGGTGGTTTGTGCTGCTGGTTAGTCTGAAACTGGGTGTCTTGAAAGTATGGAAGTAACTTAAATAGCAAGAGGCCCTCTAGAAGATTGTGTTCAGAGAAAAAAATTAATGTTTACAACCCACTTCCATTAATTTTGTTAAAACATACTTTGGAGAATATCATTGGGGTGTAGATAAATTGAAAGATTCCAAAAGTATCAGCCAAAAAAAAGTATTCAAGTCCATGCTTGTGTTAATAGCTATGAAATGTTATTAGATTCTTTATTCTTTCTCTAAGAAGTTATTTTCCTCTCGTTTATTTCTTCAAACATTTTCTTGGTATTTAATAGAGGTCCCCTGTAGACACAGAGAATGTAGTTAATTGTCCACGTACATGTTTGTCCTGTAGTCAACTCTGTGGATTCCTGAGACTTGATGTGCGGGCTTTGGAGTCTACACTGTAGCTGTTGGTGGAAGACCTCGTAGCTGGCGGCCTGGGGGACCTGCAGGAACAACTGTATCTGTGCTGGAATTATTAGGAACAGATGTTTCGTGACCTCTTAATTCCCACTCCCCTTCCCCCACCCCTTCCCCATCCATATTTAAACTTCAGTGTGGATGAAGATAAATATGGGAGTGATGTCAATTTCTCATGTTTATTATTGTATTCTAAAAATATTGCAAGACGTCCCTTTTCTCTTTTAATATGTTCCAGTTTGAGAATTTTAGGCATATTCTAATTTCAGCTTTTAAATATTTAAAATACTGATTCTAATTTTCTTTTTGTAAAATGTGACATCACTATTCTTCAGATACCTCGGTTACTATTCATGGTTACCAAGCTACAATATAGTCTGATTTCTCTTATTTTTAAGGCCTTATATCCATTCAATCCACAGATCTAATTGAACGCTTGTTTGTTGTTTAAGTGCTCAGAATGTGACCAGTTTGTTGATTTAAAAATTAATCATTCTTTTGGAATCTTAACATTTTTAATACGGAAGGGACCTCTAGGGAATCGTCATTTTTTATCTGAAAACTGATACAGTAAAGCTGAAATTTAGAACCTTCAAGTAGAAACTCCATAAGAGACTTTAACATGTGTTTTAAGAAGGGGCAGTGGTAATGGGTGGAATACCTAAATCATTCATGAAATAGAATGTCTGAGCCTGGGTTCCAGTTAACCTTACTCTACCTTAGATATGGGAAAAGGCTCTTTGAACATCACTGTATCTCTAATGTTTTCTCGTTTCTACTCTAAAAAAATAAGTTGCTGTTCACTCCTATTGCTACATCCTTTTCTAAATTTCTTTTGATACTCTTTTTTTTTTAATTGGGGGGAGGGAATGTGGGAGCAGAGAGAAAATAATTTAATGTGAACAGATACTACTTAAATGAAATCTTGGAGCTGGAGGGATTTGGGAGAATTATCCAAATTATTTTTTTTCAGATAAGTAAACAGATTCAAAGAGGAAAAAGAACCTTACCAAATTCTGTTACTAGTTTGCTTGGACTTGGTTACAGCTTCTCAGGCGAGTAGCTTGATATGCCTTAATTGGGCCATTTTACCTATGAAGATAAGAAGGAAGAAGTAGAAGTCTTGAATTCTAAGATTTATCATAGGAAAAACCAAAGGTATTTTGTGGAATACTCAGTTGTCTCATAAAAATGGATTTCTAATCTCTTCCAATACATCCATCAAATTTGACAGTTGATGTGCTGACTTCATCTAAAACATTGCAGGTGCAGCGTTGGTATCGTGTTGCTTAGAGACGTATTCCTATTACTTGGATTGTCATTTTCCCTCTTCATTCCCTGCCTCAGCTTCCATTCACTCTCCTTCCCCACTCTCACTTGTACTCAATCTAATGTGTTTTGTGTATGTTCTTGGCTGTTTCCTTGTAAAATTATCTAGTTCTTTGTTTTGCATCCGTATAAGTGATACTTGGCTGTGATGTTTCCTTCACTTGGTGGTGTTTGAGATCTGTTCATGTTATTGTAAGTACATGTCTTTCATTCATGGTTTGCTTCAGCACTTAACGATTACTTATCAGTTCCCCTAATAACAGTGACTCAGATTGACTCCAACTCTTGGGTACAAATAATTCTGTAAAAAGCATCTTTCTACATGTTGCTAATGACTGTGAAAGAGTTTCTCTGGGAACATATATCCAGGCATCTTATTGCTGAGTTATAGGTTAGTCACATATTAAATAACACTAAGTTCTGCCAGATTATTTCTGAAATGGCTACACCAGTTTTTCCCTTCACCTGTTAGATAATTCCCATTTTCTCATTTTTGTCAGCTTTTGGTATTGTACAGCATCTACATTTGGTAATTTGACAGTTGTTAAGTAGAATATTGTAATTGCTTTATATTAAGTATAAAACATATTTCTCTGTTTTGTAGGCAGGTTGATTGTTTCTTCGCGTTCTTGCTAGCCATCTAAGTTTCTCTTTCCAGGTCTGACTTATTCATACTCTTTGCCTTCTTTTTGGTTGAGTTTCCACTTGTTGATTTCCTGGAATTCCTGTGTATTTGAGATAGTAGTCCCATCACCTGTTGATGTTGACTATGGTACGGGGACCCCTAATTGTAGTATACTTAAATCCATCACGTTTTTTACTTTGTGAGTTGTAAGATGTCCTTTCTAATCCATAAGTTACAAAGATGTTTTCTTAGATTTTCTTCTAATAGTTTTGTAGTTTTACCTTTCATATTGAGGTCTTTGGTGAGACTGTAGTTCACTTTTTGAATATGGTGTTTCTTTTTGAAGAGGAGCAAACAGTAGTTAAGGATTTGGGTTGATCCTATAATATATTACCTGAGTTGCCTTGACTAAGAAATGAAGTTTCTTAGTCTCCATATGCTTAAATTCCCCCATATGTAAAATGGGGTTGGTAACCTTAGAGTTTACCTTAGATTGAATAAGATGTATGAAGCCCTGAGCTTAATACATGTTTTAAGCATTCAATAAATTTCATATAAAATTTTATTTATATTATTAAGATTATTTGCTTTAAATGCATCTTGACTCAACTAACAATTTCTTATTCTCTTGTCCATAATTAACTTTAACTAATACAGTAATAACTGCCATCTAAAAGCATATTGTTTTATTATTATTTATATTTATTATTATTTATTTATAAAATTTGTTTATTGTATCTATAGCTTTAACCTTAAGCATTGCTTAATTGTTTTGGCCTTAAGAACATGGCTGGCTGTTAAATCAGTAGTAGATTAGTTAACATACCCTGAAGCTTCATTTTACAGGTATCTGTGTATGTCATTTAGCTTTAGAAAGGCTGCCTTGGACTCTTTTCAAAGGACATTTTATTGCAAGAGACCTCACCGTATTACCTTATGTATAGTATTGACCTGAACTTGTTACTCTGCTGGCTAAAACAGCGTAAGGCCAAGGAAGCTAAGCTTCATATTCCATAATTGAATAGCATAAGGAATGTGGCGTCCACAACTTTTCATGGTTTCATTCATTTATTTTGAAAATAATATGGAAGAAGACAGTTGTGTGTCTCCCTAAAACATAGTGTGTCCTTGTGGTTATAGATCAAGGCAATCCTAAGATAAAAGTTAAAACATGACTCTCTTTTTTGTGCGTGTTATTAAGTTTTATTGAGGTTTAACTTATGTACAGTAGTATGCATGTATATTCTGATGAGTTTTGACATACCTGTGGTTACCTGTGTAACCAACAACAGAATCAAGATACGGAATGTTTCCTGCATCTCCAAAAGTTCCCTTGTACCTCGTCTCTGCCAGTCATCACTGCCTCTGGCCCAAGCCACCAACAGTCCGGTTTTGATCATTAGAGATGAGGTTGGCTGTCTTTATTTGAGTTTTATATGAGCAGAATCATACGGTGTGTGCTCTGTCTGCCTCCTTTTGCTCAGCACAGCGTTTTCACTGTGTTACAGCATGTGTCAGTAGTCCATCCCTTTTGTCTTGCTGGGCAGTCTTCCCTTGTGTGGTAGAATTGGATTTTCTGTCATTTGCAATGGGCTTACTACAGGCAGACCTTGGAGATACTGCAGGTTTTGTTCCAGATCACCACAATAAACTGAGTATCGCCTTAAAGTGTCACATGAAGGTTTACACTGTCCTGTACTCTCTAAGTGTGCAGTAAGTAGCATTATGTCTTAAAAAACTGTGCATACCTTAATTAAAATAACTGCTGAAACATGCTAGCCATCATTTGATAACACACGGTTGCCTCAAACCTTCAGTTTGTTTTGAAGTACTGTAAAGTCAAACACAGTAGAACGAGTTATGCCTGCATTTGGGTTGTTTGCTGGTTCTTTGCTGTAGAACAAAGCAGCTATGAGCATTCACATCCAATTTTTATGTTATATGCTTATGTTTCTTCTAGGTAGAATTGCTGGCTCATGTAGTACACGCATGTTTAACTTTGCAAGAAACTGCCAGACTAGTTTCTCGCGTGCTTGTACCGTTTCATCTTTTGCAAAGAATGATAGTTCTAGTCGTTCCAATCTTTGCAGACGTTTGTCCATTTTAGATTAGGCTATTCCAGTAGGTATGTAGAGGTGTACTTTGGTTTTAATTTGGATTTAACTGATAACTAATGATGTTTGAGTATCTTCTGATGTACTTATTGGCCATTTCGATATTTTCTTTTGTGAAATATGTCTTCTAATCATTTATCTCCTTTTAATTGGGCTGCTTGCCTTTTTATTATTGAGTTATGAGTTCTCTGTATATTCTGGATCCAAGATCTTTGTTGGATTTACATATGTGAAATGTTTTCTCCCTTTCTGTGGCTTATACCACATTTGATGAAGTACAGTTTATAATTTTATTCTTTTAGGCTTTGTGCTTTTTGTATTCTAGGAAATCTTAACATTTATGTCTGTGGTCCATTTGGGGTTAACTTTTGTCTGAATCTTGTTTTGATTTTCATCTGCAAATGTAGATAGCCTTGAGTAGTTTGCAGGAGACAAAAACTAGATCTTACTCATCAAAATTACAGCATAAGAATTTCTACTTGAGATTTTTAAGAATGTTTTTCAGAACCTAACTGAGAACCAAAGTTCTTTCTTGATTGTAGAGAAACACAAATCCTGCTTTCCTGGTTTTATACATTTTTTTTTTTTTTTTTTAACAGAGAGCCATTTCATTGTGTCCAGTCAGTTTTCAATTTTTTTCTGTCCTTAACACATTTTCATTTCACGGAGACACTCAAGGCTAACGTTTTTGAGAAAGATCCTGAAAAAGAGTAACCAGACTTGAGCTGCCTGTGAATGCTCTCTTCGCACTCTTGCATTCCTACGTGGTGGTGGTGAGTTTAGCACTTTCAGTCTGAAACTAGCTGGTTGTTCCTCCTTCCTCTGGTCTGCCATGCAGGTTGCTGCCAAAACTATCTGTGAGAAAAGAAGTCTCATTCAATCATTACCCTAATTAAACCCCTTCCTGGGATCTTTACTAACGTACTGGACAAAACCAAGGTCCTTCCAGAGGCATCCCAGGCCCTGGTTTATGGTCCTGCCTGCTGTTTCTCCCTCTTTCTGGTGGCCCCTCCCACATCCCACCTCCAGACTCCTGGCTTTTGCTCCATGCCTTCCCAGGTCCTTTTGTTTCCTCTACCTGGTATACACTTTTTCCCCATGATCCCTTGGGTTTTGTTACATTTTGAAATGACAGGAGTTCATCTCAGATGTTTCTTCCACTAAAATGCTTTCCCTGGCCCCCTTCCCGTTTGCCAGAGAAAGGTGATTATCTTCTGTTGTGGACCCATGTTTATACTGGTATTATTGTGCTTATTCTGCTGTGTTATGGCGTTGCTGTGTCATCCTCCCTACCCCACCCTGGTTTCCTTTATCTTTTTTCATTTATTTTTTAATTGGAAGAAAATTGCTTTACATTGTTGTTTTGGTTTCCTTTTCTTCCCTACCCTGGCATGCCAGGGGTGGTCTCAAGGTGGTAGTGACTGGACAGGTTCAGCACCTGCTGTGTTTACACTATTCTCCACAGGGCAGGTGCTGTTCTGAGGGCTTCACATTTACTATTTAGAGCTCATTTGATTCTCACAGTGATCCTGTTAAGGTCAGACCCTTTTTGTAGGGCTAATAAACAGTAGAACTGGGGTCTGAGTCCACTTAGATTCCTTCTCCTGGACACTGCCCTTTCGTGCCTCTCGGTGAACCTGTGCATGGTAGGCAATCAGTGCTTGTGGAGTGAAGGCTAACCCTGGGAGAAGTCATTGCCCTGCTCCCCTCTGCCCCTAGGGTAACTTGAAAGACTATTTTCAAATTTTCTGTGTTTTGTAATATTTAAATATTTTAAAGCACATAGATCTGAGTTGGTTAATATTATGTTTACTTCTCAATTGTGAGCTTTTTTAAGGTCATTTCTCTTGGACTGGTGTTTCTTATTTAAGTTAAAATCTTGCTTTCTATAACGTTTTTCCCATAAAAGGTAACATATACCAAATAAAGCTGCTTTCCTCTTAGCATAAATGATTATTATACCCTTTGTTGTTGTTGTTTGATCCCCAAGTTGTGTCCAGCTCTTTGCTACCTTATGCGCTGTAGCCCACCAGGCTCCTCTGTCCTTGGGATTCTCCAGGTAAGAATGCTGGAGTGGGTTGTCATTTCCTCCTCCATGTGATCTTCCTGACCCAGAGATTATACTTGTGTCTCCTGCATTGCAGGTGGCTTCTTTACCACTGAGCCATCTGGGAAGCCCCATTATACCCATTACTTTGGCATAGATGCTTGATCTTTTTTTTTTTTTCCTACATACTTTATCCCTCTTTGAAGTTGATTACAGATAATGTTTATTTATTATTTATCTTTTTCATGTCCTAAAAAGCCTATATGTCACTGGATTAACTCCTATGTGATTCTTATTTTTAAGATAGTATTTTTC
Organism: Bos indicus; assembly: GCF_029378745.1. NCBI lineage: Eukaryota > Metazoa > Chordata > Mammalia > Artiodactyla > Bovidae > Bos > Bos indicus. The sequence goes on along the minus strand of NC_091772.1, from coordinate 34,012,193 downwards.
TATCTAACCTTTCTATTTATTTTTATCACCTGTCCCTATTTCTTGAAAATCCATTGTAACTAACTTGTATCTTATTTTTTGTTTGTAAAGCTCTCACTTCTTTATAGTCCACTTAGCTTTGTATCTGGCTTGAACTTTATAGATATTAATGCATAATTCCTTCTGTTCTGGTATCCTTAGGTGCATGTATAGAAAGAGCTTTGAACTGGAAGATTGAAGTCTTAGATGCTAGTATTAAATCTATTGCTACTCAGCCTATGAAATTGGGAAAATAATTTATTTGGGTCGTTTGTTCATCTGTAGAATGAGCATGATGGATATCTGTGTGAAAGGCAGTGAGACCCTGAGGATGAAGGAGACAGTATGTAGCCCTAAAGAGCTTACAGTGTCCTATGGAAAAAATATAGAAAAACCAGCCTTTAGAATATAGTTTGATAACTGATTTGATATTCTGACCCACATGCACAGAGGGGATAGCTATGTCTTACAGGATGTGTCTGGGTTATCTTAGTAAAGATGTAGAGAGCAATATTCCAGACAGGGAATTGTATGCAAATACATCACACACACACATATCCAGCACTCATTGTGGGGTTTGCAAGTCACGTTTGGTTGAACTCTGTAGGGCAAGAGGAGGAATGGCTTAAGATGAGGCTGGAGAATTAGATTGGAAGCAGATGAAGAAAATAAAGCTGTGCTTTACTGTGATTGGATTTTGTCTTGGGTGCAATGATGATGAGGAATTGCCAAAGGTCTTGAGGAAGAGGGTGAGGTGATTATGTAATCTGTCATATGATTTTCTTTATGTATTAGATGTTAAATGATTAAACCTTGAAGAACATACATGCCGCTTTATTAAAAGTGGGAAAAGCTATAAAAGTGAAAGCATGTTTTTCCTGTTTTCCTGAGTTTTTGCTTGTGCGCTGCACTGCTAACAGAGTCACACAGTAACTGCTCTGATTGCGTGGCTGCCATCGTGACTGTCACCACTGCCACTTCGTCATCTCTGAATAAAAGACTTGCTTCACTGGAAGCAGAAGTGGCCTTGGTTGGAATAGATTGCTCAAATCTGTAAGAAGTTGGTTGTTTCTGAGCTCTGCACTATTGTGAGGAATTTTATATATATATATATTTTTTTTTTTTTTTCTTTTTCAAATCAGTAAATCACAACCCATGCAAATGTGTTGTGGACTTACAGTCTTAAGGAATAAGATGGTTTTACTGCCATTAATTATGATTCTCTGAAGATGTAAAATCCTCTGCATTTATTATTACTGGGCAGTTTTCTAGATTATTTCTGGCACTTATTAACGGTTCTTTGTAGAACTCCGTCTTGTGAATCTGTCATATGTACTTTGTGATCAGTTCTCTACTGTAGATAATTAATAAAATAAGGTAATGGTGCTTGCCATTCTTTGGGCTGGCAGGATCCACTACCTGCTTGTTAATATTAAACAAGGCTGATAAATGAGCTGTTTTACTGACTACATTGAAATAACTAGGCATATATGAAACTTACAGATTCCAAATAAAATAAAAGTTTAAGGGAATGTTTCTGATTCAGAACAGCTGTAGGACTGATGTGTGTTTCTCTTAATAAACAAACAGAAAAAAAAAGTCAAGCTTTTTTGGGAAATCACACTGCATGTTAAAGGATAGATTAAAACTAGTGGCTTGTATTTAGACCAGGTGCTGAGAAAGCACACTTCATCATGTTTCAATCGCTAAGTAATTAATTCTTATGTAAAAAATATCATCTTATCTGTATGGTGGTGGTGGTTTAGTTGCTCAGTCGTGTCTGACTCTTGCGACCCCATGGACTGTAGCCCGCCAGGCTCCTCTGTTCCTGGGATTCTCCAGGCAAGAACACTGGAGTGGGTAGCCATTCCCTTCTCCTTTTATCTGTATATGTTTTCTAAATATATCACATTGGACCTAATTTTGTGTTAACTAAGGGGCTTTTGTGCTCCGTATGTTATAAACTGTTTTTGTAATAGAAACTTTTAAAGCTTAACTAAGTTCATCTTAGTGATGTTCATTTGTACCTTTTGTGTATGTTCAACTGACTTCGTGTGACAGTAGTAAACTTCAATACCATGTGTGACAGTGATAAACTTAACTGCTGTGAAATGCTCTGTAATCATGGCTTTTACCATGTCAGGCTGGTTTTCTGGACAAGGCTCATCCTCTTTTTTCCACAGTAGTGAGTATGGAGTTTTACTGTGCTACAAAAACAGTCTAAGGCAGGAAGGCAGACTTGGACAGTCTGTTCTTGGACAGTATTTGACGCATGTGGGGAAAGAAGCAACGTGTTAGTGTTTGCAGGTTTCATGACCATACTCATCCCACTTGTTCCTGGTCACCTGAGTCATGCAGAGCCCAGGTTGCCATCTGTCCTCAGAGCATTGGGTTGAGTCAGCAGTCAGTTAACGAGTCATGGTCATGCTGCCACCATCGTGTTCTCTTGAGTTTCTGATTACCATGGATACGGAAGGTAGCTGCAGATGGGAAGTCTGAGATGTAAGGCGAGAGAACCCAGGAAATGGTAAATAAGGAAGACAGAGCGATACTGTAAACTTGGGAGTAGGGTAATATTATTGATAAGCTATAGACTTTGGTAAGTTGTGTACTCATGTTAAAATTTCTGAGATAAAGAATAAAGATCTAGAAGTAGTATGTGTTTCTTCCAAACTAGTAGAATAGGGAAATAGAATGAGAAATATATTCAATTTTTTTTAAAAGACAAGAAATGGGAATAAAGTAGAAAGCACAAATAAGGTAGTAGTAATATAAATGTAAATATATTAGAAATGAAATGCATGTAAATTGGAAAAATGCTCTTGTTAACAGAAACTCATTGTCAGATTGGATAAAATAGCAAAATCTAGGTATATGCTCTTTCGAAGAAACATATCTTTTAAAAGATTATAAAAAATTTAAAAAGGATAAAAATAAGATATGCCTGACTATAGTTACTAAAGAAAAGCTGTGTTATGTTGCCATATGAATACTGTGTAAAGTTTACTTTGGGGGAAAAAACTATCATAGAGAGTGAGGGTCAGCAAATAATTATAAAAAAAGATAAAAGGAATGGTAATTTAAAACTGCCATGCACCTGATAATATGCTTTCTAAATATATTAAGCAAAAAATAGGACCACAGGAAAAAATCCATCAGCATTGTAAGTTATTTAAAGGTTTCCCTTACTAGAGCTTAGTATTAATTTTTAATATGCTTACAATAATTTCTCTGCTTATAAATGTTCAAATAAGCAGAGAAAAATCAACAAAGATATAGAAGATTTTAATAACAGCATTCACAAACTTGCTGTCACGGCCATTTATAGAACATTGCCTGTCAGATATCTTTAAAAAATTCTTTTAAAGCACATGGGGAACATTTAATAAAATTGACAATACTCTGGTGGAATACAGCCAGCTTTAACAAATTCCTGTATATTGACATCATACTGCATTCTCTGTTTACAGTGCCATTAACTACAAACACATAATTTATATAACAATAATGATAACATAATTTCCCTATAGTTTTGGGAATTCAGGTGTATTATTTGCAGATAACTCTTGGGCCAAAGAAAAACTCATAAAGAACATTAGAAAATATTTATAATTTAACAGTAATAAAATACTGTATATTAGGGCTTGTGTGATGTAACTAAAGTGATAGTTTATGGAAATTTGTAGACTTTAATGTTACAGGACTATATGCTGAAAAAAATAACTGAATCCTTAAGAATTAGAAGAATAAAAGAATGCTCTTTGAAGTAGTGTAAAAAAGAAATATAAGTTAATGAAATTGAAACCAAAAGTAAATTAGAGGAGACAGTGCAACTAAGAACCTATTATTTGAAAAGACTAACCAGGTTGAAAACTACTGCAGGACTAGAGGGAAGAGAAGTCACAAGATAGTATGGTTCTGGAGTGAGGAAGAGCGCTCCCCTGGCGCTTCAGGAGTGGCCGTCTTTATGCTCCTGTAGATGAAAGTTACATCAGTGAACACGTTCCTAGAAAAAGATAGCCTGTATTGATTAGCTCAAGAAGGCGTAAAAAATTGAATGGTCTTAAAACATAAAGGAAAAATACGCTCACAAAAATACCAGCTACCATGTTACTAGAAAATTCTCTTGTACAAACTATTCAAGGAATAATAGTAAGATATTCATTAAGGAAACCTGATCAGTAACAGCACTGGTATTATCGGTTGACCCGATATTTGGGGTGGTTGGTTAATTAAGTGGAGAAAAGTTGAGTTGGAGCATCACCTCGTAATAGTTAAAGAATCAGTTAGACTGGACTGTAGATCTAAACCTATAGGTAAGATAAAGGCATAGTTAAGGTAAAACCATACCACTTTCCAAAGGTAATAGAGTAGGATATTTTAAGGACTTTGAATAAATAAGGTAAAAATGCATAAATAGAGCAAAAGATGGTCAAGCATGACTACATCAAAATGAATAATTTTTTCACTACATAAATATGTAAAGAGCATAGAGATTAGTTCTCAGCACATAAAAAGTCTGCCACACAGTGAAATAAAGACAGTTCAATAGAAAACTTGGCAGAGGACTTAAATGTCATTTCATTCATAAAAGAATAAAGTCATTTGACCAATAAGCATATTATAAGATATTCAACTTCATGAGTAATCAGGGAAAGAAAGTGAAGTCACTCAGATGTGTCTGACTCTTTGCCACCCTGTGGACTGTAGCCTATCAGGCTCCTCCATCCATGGGATTCTCTAGGCAAGAATACTGGAGTGGGTTGCCATTTCCTTCTCCAGGGGATCTTTTCCACCCAGGGATCAAACCCGGGTCTCACACATTGCAAGCAGACACTTTACCCTCTGAGCTACCAGAGAAGCCCCTGAGTAATTAAGGAATCACATGTTAAAACCACAAAAAGCATTTCATTCCTCTTAGATTCTCAAAAATTAAAAGGCAAATGGTACTTCTGTTCACGTAAGTATGGAGCAGCTGGAACAATTAGGAAGTAATGGTGGTAATGTTAATTGGTACACCCACTAGAAAAAAACTGGTGTTATTAAATGAAGATGCACATTCACTATGACGCAGCGTCTCCATTCCTAAGTATGTCTTAGGAAAACCTCTCTACTTGACATGTTAGGTGACGTGTATAATTGTCCATACAGCACTGTTCATAACAATAACAGCAAAACCCTTAAATTCACAGTGGGATGCATAGTGATATATTCAGACAATGGAATGCTAAAAATGAGTGAGTTATAGCTGTGCTCAACAGCTCAGATCATCTGAAGAATGTACTGTTGGTACAAAACAAATCATAGAAGAAGATGTAGCATTGTTCCATTTATATAAAAGTCAAGAATATGTGAAATAATATGTTTTTCAAGGATACAATTACAGTACAACTTTAAAGGGAATGATAAATATAAAATTAGGGATGAGTGAATAACATTGCTTTGGGGAGGGACATAGTAAATGCAAGAGGTAAGGGTAATGTTTTTTCTTTAAAAAAAAAAATCCTGTATGGTGAATACTCAAATATTTGTTATATGTTTATTTGTACCTTAAAAACTTACCTATATAATTATTTTTAGTATTTAATATTAATTACTTATAAAATTAATCAGCTGCTGATAATCAGTATTTAATTGAAAATAGTAACTGGGAAAAATTATTTTGAATATCTTGAGTTTTTAATATGATATTTGTGTCTTTTTTGAGGGAATGTGTTAGTTGCTCTGCTGCTGCTGCTGCTAAGTCATCTCAGTCGTGTCTGACTCTGTGTGACCCCATAGATGGCATCCCACCAGGCTCCCCCGTCCCTGGGATTCTCCAGGCAAGAACACTGGAGTGGGTTGCCATTTCCTTCTCCAGTGCATGAAAGTGAAAAGTGAAAATGAAATCGCTCAGTCATGTCCGACTCTTAGCGACCTCATGAACTGCAGCCTACCAGGCTCCTCTGTCCATGGGATTTTCCAGGCAAGAGTACTGGAGTGGGGTGCCATTGCCTTCTCCGGTTAGTTGCTCAGTCATGTCCAATTGTTTGCAACCCCATGGACTGTAGCCTGTCAGGCTCCTCTGTCCGTGAGATTTTCCAGGCAAGAATACTGGAGTGGCTTGCCATGCCCTCCTCTAGGGGATCTTCCCAACCCAGTGATCAAACCTAAGTCTCTTATGTCTCTTGCATTGGCAGGCAGGTTCTTTACTGCTAGTGCCACCTGGGAAGCCCTGTGAGGTACAGATAACTTTAATTCTTTTACATTTTTCTAAGCACTGAATTTACAGTTTTCTACTTTCAAATATATTCTTATTGATCTCATTTTAAGAAGTTTGAGAACACCCTTGCCCTACCTTATGTTTTTCTAACTTAAAACATATGTGATGTATTTTATTCTCACAATTTGTGGATATAATGTTTTATTTCAGGATATTGGGCTTCCCTGGTAGCTTAGCTGGTAAAGAATCCGCCTGCAATGCAGGAGACCCCGTTTTGATTCCTGGGTTGGGAAGATCTTCTGGAGAAGGCATAGGCCACCCACTCCAGCATTCTTGGGCTTCCCTTGTGGCTCAGCTGGTAAAGAATCCGCCTGCAATGTGGGAGACCTGGATTCAATCCCTGGGTTGGAAAGATCCCCCGGAGAAGGGAAAGGCTACCCACTCCACTATTCTGGCCTGGAGAATTCCATGGACTGTATAGTCCATGGAGTTGAAAAGAGTCAGACAGACCGACTCTCTCTCTTTTAGGTTATTACCACTTTTTTTGTTGTTGTTATTGTTTATAAAACAGTAGTTTTATGTGTCAGGCACTATTCTAAGCACTTTAAAAATATTAACTCATTAATCTGCATTAAAATCCTGTGAGAAGGATATTGTTATCTTGTTTTATAGCCAAGGACACAGAGAGACAGAGAGGCTGTTGCCTAAGGTGGCACCACTAGTAAGCGGAGCCTGTAAACCTAGCAGCCTGGCTCCAGACCACTGAGCTACAAAAGACCTTATGAAGTAGATCTCTAAGGGAAACATCATTTTCAATATTATTTAATAAATAGGGTACTATTTTGGAAAATTGACAGCTTATTGTTAGACTATGATCAAATAATTATATAATTCCCTTTTATCTGGTGTAAAAAAATAATCTGAATAAATGATGTATTTCTAGACATTGCTTAAATTGACTCAAATGTGTTGATATATGCACGAGAGGAGAAAAGTAGGTAGGTCAGAGTACCTATTGGTTTAATTGCAGGTCTAACCACATGCACAGATGGTGATAATGACCTTTCTTTCTTCTGAAGATAGTTGATGGAGTCATAATTTAAATTAAAAAGTTTAATGGTAGCATTATGAATTTTGGAAAGCAATATTTGATTCAGGGATGTTGATGTGATACTTTTGGGAAATTCCTATAATAAGATAGACTATGAATAGGAAAAAACTAGGCAATTGTAAGTGATTTGTGAAGAAACTAGTAGTAATATTTGAAAATTAGGCTCCAGAGGTAGAGAGGAAGACTCAGATCCTTTAGAGTGACAGTCCTTTACCCACTGAGGGCCACATCCTTTTGAGAATCTGATGTTGGCTGATAGAAATTTCCATGTAAATTCAAGGGTTTTATAACTCTGTGTTCTTACTCTCTTTCCCCTACCAAGCACATCCTGATTTTGGCACAAGATATTTTTCTTTCAGATGTCAAAACAGTTAGGGATACATTTTAGAAATTGTTAACTTACTCTTTTGGTATAAACTTGAAACCATTTGGAGGATATACTATAGAAAAAGTCTTGATTTTCGTTGAATGGAACTTCAGCTAATCTTAAAACCCCATTCATAACATTTTAGAAATAGCACTTAATATTCAGAAAGGAAAAAATAAATCAGCTTACTTTTCATTTTCTGTTTTATATAGTTTTACAGTCTGGTACTTGATGAACTTACTTGCTGTGCTTGGTATGAGATTAGATGGTATAATATAACCAACATTTAATGCTTGTCACCTGTGTCATAGGCACTGAGGTAATTACTAGGGATCCAGTGATGGATAAAGCTGTGGTCCTGCACTAAGAGAATTCATAGTTGGATGATGGATAGAGTCACAAAACAGGTGTTTGTAAGTACAGTAAAGTCAGTGTAATATAGAAAAATGGACATAATGGCCAAAGAAAGCATTTGTGGAAGCAATAATGTCTGAACTGAGTATTAAAAGAATTGGAGAGAGAGCGTTTGTGCGTGTGTCTGTGTTGGGGAGTGGTGGGGAATAGGAACCGAGGGCAAAGCTGGGGGAGAAGAGAGGTGAAGACACGTTGGTGAAAGACAACAGTTGTGGTCTGGAAGCACATGTAGGTGTGTGTTGGTAGGAGAATAACTAAGGGACCAACATGGTGGAGAGCTGCAGAACCAGAACACGGGAAGCTTTTTATGCCATTGTTAGAAGACTGAAGTTCCTCTCATTTTTTTGCTTTGGGAACCCATCAACAAGTGTTAAGCAGGGGCTATAGATTGTTGCCAAGTTGAATGGGTTACTCTGGTAGCTGTTATGGGTGGTAAATTTGAAGTGAAGAAGATTGGAGGCGGGGAGGCCAAGTAGTTGGCTTAATCAGAGTTGACAAGGACTTAAATAGTACTGTGTTAATAAAAATGGAGAAGCAGGAAGAGATTTCAGACTCTTTACACTTGATATCAGTTGATAGTAAATTCAGTACTACTTGATGCTTGGAAATAGCTGGGGGGCAGGAGTAGACAAGATTAACTCTTTCTAGCCTAGTGCTTGCATGGATGGTGATGACACCAAGCAGAGTGAATACACGATGAGTAAGGACCAGTCTAGAACCTAATCAAGTCAGATTGGGACATTTTGAGTTTAAGGTTTAGAAAGGCAGTTGACTTTTTGAATCTGATGCTGTGGATGTGACTGGGGTACCTGGGCTGGAAAAAATCAGCTTGTCAGAGGTGATTGACGTCATGAGACCTTTCAGGCAGCGTCTATGGGCTAAGAACATGGAAGAGGGCAGAAGATAGATAGGCTGTTGGGGAGTTTCAGAGTCATGTGGAGAAAGAGAAGCCCCACAAAGGAGAGAAGGAATCAACCAAGAACAAATGAAATAATCAGTGAGCCCATCTGAGGCTCCAACTAAGGAAATAAGAGCCACATTTTTAATAGAACAAATTGATACGGTTGTGATGCCCTCTGTAGCCTAAGCAAGTGATGGCATTCGAGATGCAGCAGTAATCCAGGGTTGAAGTCTCACCAGGCTGGCACAGTACAAACTTAGGCGCTTAGTGCAGCCAATATGTTGAAGTCAGAGCAGTTTAGGTGATCTGCTGTGGCACGTATTGCATATTACGTACTGTGCATTATTCTTTATATGTATCAACTCATTGAATCCTCACAACAGCCTTCTCTGTTCCAGGAGATTCTAAGTGTCAGTTCCATGAGGACAGGGATTTCTGTCCTCAGTGCCTGACCTGCAGAGTGTGCCCACATGGTCATTGAATAAATGAGTGGATTTGTTGTTGTTCTTCAGTTGCGAAGTCATGTCCAGTTCTTTGCAACCCCATGGACTGCAGCATGCCAGGTTCTCCTGTCTTTCACTATCTCCTGGTGTTTGCTCGAACTCATGTTCATTGAGTCAGTGATGCCATCCGACCATCTCATCCTCTTCCGCCCCTTTCTCCTCCTGCCCTCAATCTTTCCCAGCATCAGGGTCTTTTTCCAGTGAGTTGGCTCTTAACATCAGGTGGCTAAAATATTGGCGCTTCTGTATCAGTCCTTCCAGTGGATATTCGGAGTTGATTTCCTTTAGGATTGACTAGTTTGATCTCCTTGCTGTCCCAGGGACTCTATCTAAAGAGTCTTCTCCAGCACCACAGTTCAGAAGCATTAATTCTTCAACTCTCAGCCTTCTTTATGGTTCAACTCTTAAATCCATACATGACTGTTGGAAAAGCCATGGATAGAAAGTATCATTTCCATTTTGCAGAGGTAGAAACTGGGCAAGGAGAGGTTCAGTAACTCATGTTACTTAGTGACAGAGCTGGTAGAGAAGGAAGTGAGCCAAGACATGGAGCTGGGAGAACAAAGGCATCCTGGGACTGTCTAGGAGGTATGGCGGGGACAAGGTCCTGACAGATGCAGAGAGGAGGATGGTCAGGGAGGTAAATGATGGAGGTGGGTTGTTCTGGGTGGTGACAAAGGGTCAGGTGTCTGGAGTGGAGTGGAGTGGAAGGTGTTCTCTGTAGGCGTTTGGATGGAGAGGAAGGTGGTGGCCCAGTCCTCATAGATGAGGTGCTGCTCTGTGGAGACATGCTCATGAGGAAGCCCACTTTCTGTGATGAATGCCATTTTCTTTTTTCAATTCCCACCCAGCTTTTGAACATAGAGGTGAGAGCTGATTTGCTGAAAAGACAGGGATAGATTGGCTTCACTCCTTTTCAGATGGGGACAGTCCTATTGCAGAGCTACAAAAGTCCCCAGAGTAAAAATACAAAAGTTGTAAATTTTGCCTAATATTCCAGCAATATTTAAGGAATGAATTCTGAATGTTGCATTTCTCCCCTGCAAAAACAAAACAAAACAAAACAAAAAACCCCTAAAAACCTTTCCCTGGGTTTTTGTAGTAGTAGAGCAAAATTTTGGTGTTTGTAGCAACTCTGATTTTTGTCTAGTAGCTGTTGAGGACACATCCCAAGAAAAGCAGGAACAAAACGCACTTGCTTTTCTCACCCTCAGCCGCCCTCATCCCAGTGGCTGGCCATTTGTTCCCAGTTCCCTGCTGACCCTTTACCCTGCCCCTCCCCCAGGGCCCTTTTCCAATGCTTTTGTTTCAAGAAGCTCTTGAGAGCTTTCTTTCTACATTACATGGTTGCACAGAAAAAAGTAAAATTTATTTTAGCACTTACATTATAGTTAACGTTTTCAGTGGAACATTTTCAGCATGTTTCAGTAACCTAAGCCATCAGTCCTGATTCATTTTTAAAAAAGATTGTTCAATCTGATATTTCATTTGCTTTGGAAGGCTCTAATTTATTGTCATATATTTTGATAGCATTGTTATTTCTGTCTTGACTATTTCCCTTTAGGAAAATATAAAAATTCAGTAATTTTTTATAGCATTGTGTTAAAACTAAGTTATTATTCTTTATTGTATAATTTAAAGTATAGCTTTTGATTGATAACTTTTTTTCACTTTGTGGTTATATAGTTATGCCACCTATCCTTTATGTATATATGTATGTCCTTCTGACAAGTGAGTATCACTTTTAGGAAATTCAGAGTTAATAAAATCTGTTATAAAATATGTTCATATAATGCAAAGGGTGGAGGAGATGATTCGCAAAGGTGCCTTTTAGAGCAGATTCCCATGATCTTGTTCTCTGCTCTGCCTACATTGGTTCTTAGTAGCAGCAGCTGAAATGCTGCTAAGTGACCTTTGACACAGAACCCATGAGTGCTTCAAGTATGATTTCACTTTCACCTCCTTCTTTGTAAGCTGAAATGCTTGTCAGATCAGATGGGTGTTTAGACCTTTTTACTGAATGTGTCTTGAGCGGGAGAACAAAGCTTGGGGTCAGCTTGGCATAATCCCCACGTTTATCTTTTTCTATTATGGAGGTTTGTTGGGAGCTAGGGGGATGATTCTTTCAGAGGAGAAAGTGTGAGTCAAGGGTAGGTGGGCTTGCTGTACTCTTCTCTCTGCTTTCCATGCAGTCAGGGAAAGGAGACGGGGTGCTGGCTGGTGTTTGTGGTTCCCGCTTGACCCAGGCTCTTATATTTCATCGTTAGTGTGTGAACTGATGAATTGTATCAAGACGCTGTATTTGGGAGTATCTCCCTTTCCCTTTCTCAGTAAACTAGACTAGATTGCCTCACAGTAGTTACTAGTGTAAGAGGTTTTTCATGTATTCAATGAAAAAAAGTATTATATGTGTGTATTATATAATAAAAGATTATATTTGTATTTTTCTGTGTAGATTTTTGTAAATCTGGTATTTATGCTAGTTTGTCAACTCTTAATTATAAAATGCTTAAATATAAAGAGTTAAGTAAATAGTATTTTAATTTTACGGTAATGAAGTCGAAAATTCTTGAATCTCTAAAACTTTCTGATTTAGGTTCTGATAATCTGTTAGGAAATTAGGACTAGTGCTTAGCTAGGCTTGCATGACTTTGAATAGCAGAAGCTGTTACATCCTTATCGATTGTAGTTGATTAGAAGCTACAAACTGTCGCTAACTGTTAAAATACAAGAAGGTTGTAGGAGACCATATGACAAAAGAACTTGTTACCTTTGCAGTTTGCTCACTGTACCTCACACACTTTGTTTCAAAAGAAAAGCTCTATTCATAGCTTGGGTGAAAAGACTCTTCCTCCCTTTAGACAAGACTTGTGGGAGATTTCTTGCTAACTTGGATATTTCGACTTGTTCAGGACTATTCTGAACATATTGAACTGGACTCTTGGAATGGTTGAGAACTTAACTAATTCATTTTTTTCTTATTGCTGAATCAACAGTTTAGTGATTAAAGCTCTTTAATTCAAATTCATAAATATAAATTTGAAACTTAAAGTAATGAAAACTATTAACATGGAGATCTCCAATAATTTTGATATGAGAGAACATAGAAAAATCAAAATATTTAGTATTTGTCAGATAATAAGATTTGACCAGAAGAAATACTTGACCAAAAGAACTTGTTTTGATTTTAAGATTCTGGAGGAAGGGGAAGGAAGTTGAAGAGGTGGCTAAATTGACCACTGACATGTTGAATACCCAAATCTATAGGCAGTTCACTAAACCATTTGTGTTTTCAGCATTTTTGTTGACTAGTCTTTTCACTTACAGGGCTCTGAAGTCAGTTCATTTATTCACAGCTCCATTTAGCTAAAGATTAGCATATACATTTTGATAGATGAAAACAGACTTGGGGGGATTTGCATTATACAATGTAAATGAACTTCCCAGATGGCGTAGTGGCAAAGAACTCACCTGCCAGTGAAGGAGATGAAAGAGACGTGGGTTCAGTCCCTGAGTTGGGACAATCCCCTGGAGGAGGGCATGGCAATCCACTCCAGTATTCTTGCCTTGAGAATCCCATAGACAGAGGAGCCTGGTGGGCTACAGTCCATAGGGTCACAAAGAGTCAGACACCACTGAAGCAACTTAGCACGCATGCATAATGTAAATAGTTCATTATATAAGTGTAATAAATTCCATTAAAGCTGCTTAAAGTAGAAACCTTAATTTCACTTTTCAGAATTGTTTTAGTGACAGAAAGGTAGACTAGTAACCTAAAATCTTTTTCTTGAGCTTCGTCCCATTCTTTAGCTAAGATGGTAGATTCAGACCCTACATGCTGTAAGTTGTCCAGCTGCACAGAACTACTTTCCAAAAGCCTTCATGTTCCCCATAAAGCTGTTAAGACAAAAAAAAAAAAAAAAAGGCAATCCTAACACCTTTTATGAGAGAGAAACCCTGATAGGGATGTGACTCTTCTTGACTAAGCGGAATGCCTAGGGGACCAGTAGTCTAAAAGGAGGAAGATTAAAAAGGCCTGTTCACTTACAAGCATCATCATGTTGTGAGGAAGTCAGCATCTTGAGATCATAAGGAGGGTTTAGAAAATGCTGGGAGAACCTAGAAAATTTTTCTGTGCACACTAACAGAAAGAGATGAGAACATTTTCTTTTACTATCACTTTTGAAAAGGACTTGAAAAAGACAGAGAAATGAATACTAGATTTTTAAATTGGAAAGGGCCTTAAAGAAATCCAACTGAACAGGTCATCTGTACATAGGAACCGAGAATCTCAGAAAGCTACATGATTTGATGTATAGATCATACAGATAGTTTGAAGCAGAAACTACAGTTTCCTTTTTGGTTTTGGTTGGTTAAAAGTATGAAGTCATTGTTAAAATGTAAGGAATATGGGGGACCATATGCCTTAAGGACCACTAGTTACCTTACAAAATGTTCACTGTTCCTTACACACTTCAAAAGTAAAACTCTACTCATTGACTTGTGTGTAAGACTGACCTTTGTATAAACACAAACTATGGGAAATGTCTGGCTCACTTGAGATTTCAACTCCATTAGAGTTATTTCTAGGAACTTTATGGTGGTTTTTCAGAGTTCTATTTAGGGAGACAAAGGAGTATAAAAGAGTTGTTGATGTATGGAAGCCCTAGACCCCAAATTAAGGTAGAATGTTATGAGTTTAGTACTTAAAATTTGAATGAAACAGAAACTTTTTTGAGATATTTTAACAGTTGCCCTTAAGCAATTTGTCTTGAATTAGATGGATTTGGGACTAATTTGGTAAAAACATATAAATTCAACTTTTAAATATCCCATTTTCTTTTCTCTTTTTGAGTGGATAAAGCATTTTAATATTCCTATCTATTATGTCTTGATTAGCCAAGAACAGACCACTTGTTGAGCAGAGGAATGAAATAGTAACCAAAATAGACAAATCCTGTTTTGTTTTGTTTTTTTAAATTCAGTATCTTTTTGTCTGGCTATTCTTTATTGTGTAAAAAGGAACTTAATAAATCTTGTCAACTTACACAAAGTCTGTTTCTGTCTTTCAGGCATTAATATAACCATGCATGTTTAATGATGTCAGTTATCAGGTCTTCTTTCAGGATAGGTTACTGAATAAATGTGTTATCAGAACTTTGAATCTTAAATAATGAATGTCCTTTGCACATTTTTCTGCATTCCTCATTTAATAAATGCACAAAATATCTTTCTACCCTAACACTACTTTTGCTCATTCAACCCTTTTCCTTGGAGTTAAGATTAGACAAGATTTACAGAATTTAAAGAGTGTGAATTTTGAAAGGCCTCTAACTACTGAGGATTGTTTGAAGCTTTGATAAGTGAGATTAGATGCTTTGAAAGAGGACTTTAAAAATTCTCAAAACACTTAGTATTCCAGTTTTAAGTAAAATGCAGTTGAGCTTTAGATAAGGAAGGTCTTGAGGTTTTATTTGGGGTTTAGGAAATTCACTTTATTTCTACTCTAAAGTGATTATGAGAGCAGGTTTTTAGTCCTTATAAAGTGCTAGAGAAAGGAACTGAATTGTGAAATGCGGATTTTAAAAAAGCGTGTATATTTCTTAGAGGCTAAGATCACTCTCTCTCCTGTAATCTCCTCTTACTAAAATAAGATTCTTATTTCTATCAGTCTTAATTTAGTAGAATCTCACTCAATGAAAAGCTAAGGATTCATTTGATGGAAAACATTCATTTTGCATACCTTCGTGGGCTTTTAACTTGTCCCCTGCACACACACACCATTACTTAACATAGGAAAATTCCTTTTATAAAATTTATAAAACTTTCATAAACAATTGAAATTACTCCATTATAGTTCTTTTAGTGGATATACTATCCCCTCTTATCATTGGACATATGTTATTAAATTTTTTTTATAACATGAATAGCCGTACATCAAGTTTGTCTGACAGTTTATCCTAGGATAGAGTCCCAGAAGTGGAATGATTGGGCAAACCCATTTAAGCTTCCTAATACATATTGCTGGTGCTGTTTCCAAAAGCCCTTATCAGTTTATATTCTCCAGCATGAATTCCCGTGTCCTCTTGGGAGGTTAGTACACAGAGCACCAGATGGTGTCTGGAAACATGGTTTCTAGTCTCTGCCATACCATGTACTAATTGTAGATATCCGGGTTAATCACATAAATTGTGTGGCCCTTGGTTTCCTCACCATAACCTTAGATGAATTCTAAGTACTCTCCCAGCTCTTCGCATCCTTTTTAAAAGTGGATTTGAGCAAGGAGGATGAGTGCTGGCGTTTTGCCAGGTGATTTGTCAGGAAGGAAGGCAGAAGCAGGAGAATCCGATGGCAGAGGGAGGGCGCGGGGCCAGAGGAGCAAGACGTCTGACTCTGTTCAGGGGTTTACCTGAGAAGAAAAACAGGGTCCAGTCAAACTGTACCATGAAGACAGCTTCTCTGGAGACAAGGATTTTCAAATAATTTCAAGTAGAGAACGGAAGTATAAGGAAACATGTATGTGATTTTTCAGAAGTTGTGTCCTATGTGGACTGTAGATTACAAAAGATCCAATCCAAGGGAAAAAAAGTTTATTAAAGATTCAGATACTCACACAAAAGGCAAAATATCTTCATGTTTTTAGAGTAAATTATTCTGTGATGATAAAGGAAACAAAAGTTGTTTATCATCTCAAATATGTAGAAGGAGACCTGGGCTTAGAATAAACTTGGTTATTTCTCTTTTCAAGCAGCAGCACCTTAACTCTGCTTTTATTCAAAGAAGACTTAATCTCTGTGAATAATTCAGACAACCAGACGTCATGAATGGTTGTGAGGGAAACCTGACCGTAGCCTGGCTGGCTCTTCAGGAGCAGGACTGCCTTTGAGAGACGTCTGCAGAATTAATCTCTATGGACCTGTCAGCAGTGGGGAGGGGTTTCCTTGGACCAGTGTAAGACATTTAAATATTGAACAGACACAAATAATGATAAAAATTAAAAGGTTGATAAGTGAGCATTTTGTAATCAGCTTTCTAAACTAAGAATAACAAAAAATTGTTTATAATATCCTGTGATGAAAGTTATTAGCTGATTTATTGGTCTGTCAATTTAAAATTGACACTTTTGGTCTGGTTTTTAAATTTATAAATTAGAAATTTATGAATTAATTTACAGTGTTAAAAGTGTTTTCATGTAGGAAAAAAATCAGAAGTTTGCTCAATAGTGATAGTTTTTAAACTTTGTTAGTCTTTGAGTTCACTATTTAGAGTTCCCTGATGGATTGTTAGAGGTAGAAATAGTGAGTTCATTGCTGGACTGAATAAATAATTCATATGGCACAAAAGCGGCTTTTTCTTTCTCCCCAGTTCCTTTCTCCCCCATTATTCGCTTTCTCTCTTTTAAAAGGATCCTTTACAGCCAAAGAGTAACTTTGTGTGAATGTGCAAGGGCTGCAGCATGGTTGCAGCCTGGATGTAGCTGCATAACTGGGGTCACCAGAGTTGTTGTGGGCGGGGGGGTTCTGTGTTAAATGTGTGTCCAGCAGCGCCTAGAAAGGGGCAGAGTAGTTACACATTGTCAGGCCCTGTCCTGGGTGAAGTTTCCCGGGGAATCTTCTTTAGCAAAATATTTTCTTCTTTTTGGCTATAGTATCTTTCACAGTGTTTGCCTCAAGACAAAATTGAATTTTAAATTGAGGAAATCATTGCATTTCTTCTGGTTTTTCAGAAACCTTTTAATTATGACTATGACATTGCCAGAGTTAGTCTGGTAAAACATGAGCATTTTTTAATCCTTTACAGGCCATTTGGGAATTTTTATTTTCTAAAAATTATGAAGATAATATTATATATTTATGTGAAGTTCTATTTTTCTACCTTTTATTATAGCACCAAAGTAGGAATTAGGCCAGGTTATTTTCTTTGCTATTTAAGTCGTAAGAGACTCATGTTTTATTGAATCAAAGCAATTTCTCTCAGCCCAATAATCTCTTGAAGAGTGACACAGCTGAAGATGGTGGTTATCTTTCATAAATCGACTGCATCCTTGTTTTTTGTAACAAATTAGTATCTGGATATCTTAAGAGATTATCTAAAAATATTTCTTGAAACTTGTGTGTATTCAGCACATTTCATGATATAATAATACCTTTTCTACACTTATGTGATAGAAATTTAAAATACTAGACTGTAATCCAAACTTCTATCAATTGGAAATATTTATTTATTGATATTTTGCTGCTTCTCTAGTGTACAGATACTTCACCAATGTTTATCCTTGAATAAGTTTTTAAATAAGATAAATATTGTGATTAGTATAGGTCAGTGTGTATATTGTGTGCTCTTCATATGGCAGTCTTTAATACGTAGGCTAATAAATCTGATTTAGATGCTCTGCTTTGGTATGTTACCTATTTGCCTTTTTCAAACCTCAGGTGACACCTTATTTAAGACTCAGTGATTCACTTAATATTAACTTCATAAATAGTCATTGTGATATTATGACACTTGGTGATTTTATGACACATTGTGATTTTAAGTGCTGAACGATGTTGATTTTTTTAATCGAAATTAGTTTTAATCCTTAGTAATTCTTTTTAAGATTTTTTTTATGTGGACCATTTGTAAAGCCTTTATTGTATTTGTTACAATATTGCTTCTGTTTTATGTTTTGGCTTTTTTGCTATGAGGCATGTGGGACCAGGGATCGGACCTGCACCCCCTGCATTGGAAGGTGAAGTCTTAACCACTGGACCAACAGGGTAGTAAAACTTAGACTGTACTAGGTTTTTCACAATTGTGTTTCAGTAGTCACGGAGACCACATATCTTGGGGGTTTTATTGGCCTCTTTCGTGCTGATACTGTATTGTTGAAGTGCGTTTCTGAGGGGGAAAGTGACCATTGACTGTGTCACTTACCTGTTGCTGCATAACAAACTGCCCCAAGGCTTTAGTGCTTTAAAGCAACAGTCGATTTTAATTTCTCATCATCCCAAGGGTTGCCTGGCTGTGTCTTCTGCATCATGTGCTCATGGTCAGGGTGCTCAGAAGGATGGCAGGAATATAGGATGCAGCTGGGGCAGGCCCCGTGGGGGCTGGGTTCTCCTTAAGTGCTTCTCTGTGGACTTGACTGGGCTTCCTCCCACTTTATAGCTGGATCCCAAGAAGGAAGTCTCCAGAAAGTGAAGGCAAAAGCCGTAGCTCTTTTAAGGCCCAGACTCTGGAGAGACTCAGAGTCACTTCTGCCCATTCTGTTGGTCAAAACTGGTCACAACTGGTTGCGGGGAGGGTGGGGCGCGAGGTGGCGGGAGGTAGGCTTCACTTCTTGATGGGGGAGATGACACTAAAAGAGCAGATGGGATGAGATGTGTGGTTGCAGCTATCTTGGGAAACTTTAACTGCTGCAGAGGAATGGAGTTTTTGGCTGGACACAGATGGTAGTGGTTACACGTTTCACAAGATGGTGTCATCAGGCATATGAGGATCGTGTGCTAGCTCCACACTGGAGTCACTTAAGAGCTATTAGCTGCCGTTTTCTCAGCCAAACAATAGTAATGTCAGCCCTACAGGATGACCTGACAGATGAGATGATAGGGCGTGTGGCCTCGTGCTGGAGCGCCAGCTACTCCTGTCCGTTCCTCTCGTGTCTTGCATGTTTGCTTAGTATTTGTATCTGAGATAGTACTAGAAGTACTTAGAAGTGTGTTCTTAATGACAAATGATAATTCATCTAAAGTCTTATTAGTCTTACCAAGGCATTTTGATACTTCTAATCTGAGTAAAGTTGACAATAGCCATATAATTTATAGATCTTCTAATTTTAAGCCTCTACTCCATGCAAAGATTCTTTGTAAATGGCTCTGTATAGGCTGTTTACCATGTAGTGAGCTGCTGAACAGTAGAAATGTCTAAATAAATCAGCTGACCATTTTCATCTGCCAAAGTTCTGTGTTCCACCCAGCCTGCCATTTTGCAGAGAAGTTATGTGACTTTCCCAGGAAAGTCCCTTTTTCAGGTCACCCTCCAGAATTTGTTTATGATCTGATTTACAAGTCCCTTGCTGTAGGGATCGCCAAATAAAATCAGAAGAAGAAGTCTGAAGAGAGATGTAATTTTCCAGCAGCCATTTATAAGGAGGGTGTGGATACAGAATACTTACATGGATTAATAGCCATGGTACTAACAACCAAAGGTTCGACTCCATTTGAATCAGCTGCTGTTTGTTCTTGTCTTAGGAGTCACCAGTGCCACCAATCTGTTATATTGTCATTACAGAGTTTTGGTCACCATAAATAAGTGAAAGTTCATGTCTTGCTTTGCTCTTCAAGATCAGATTGCGGAGGATACTGATTTGCCTTTAAATAATGTCTTCAAAGACAAAACCAAATAAAATACTATATTAAATATAATAGACAATTGGAAAAATGAAGATAGATGTAAGAAAGAACTTTTGGACAGTAATAATGATTAGATGTTAGAATAGGTTTCCCAGGAGCATATGTTAAAGAGTTGAACATATAATGGTGTGATGGATTATGTGGGAAGTGCTGAAGGTGAAGAACAGGGCAGAAGAAGGGGACTTAGTTTTGTCAAGTGCATTTGTCTTTTGAAAGTTAGGGGGAGCATTTTATTTCCTCTAAAACAAAGTCAGTGACATTGGAATCTTGTTCATTTTCTTATTTTTAAACATGGACTTTATATGTGCTTTTTGAGAGAAGCTTTTAAGTTTTATGGAAAGCAGGGCTCTTTGTACACATACTGGAGGGGGTTGCTATTTCCTCCTCCGGGGATCTTCCCAGCCCAGGGGTTGAACTCGTGTTCCTTTGTCTCCTGCATTGGCAGGCACATTCTCTTACCACGGAGCCACCCGGGAAGCCCACCTTTAAAATTACCTGTATGCATAGCACTTAATTTGCAGAGCATGTTTGTACATGTTACTATGTTTTCTTGATCCTAAGAGATAGCAGTTGAAAGACATATCCTTTGATTTTTTTTTTTTTACATTTTTTTAATTTTATTTTTTGTTTGTTTTTAATTTTATAGATTTAATACTTTTTTTCTCTCCTTTTGGAAAAATCAAGCACTTATTTTGGAGGCAGGAGGAGTGTTCCATTGAAGGATTATTCTGAATTTCTTTCAGCCATAGGCATGCTGTTCTTGACCTTGAGCACTTTTTGCACTGACACCATAATTCTGAGGCACATCAAGGAGTTCCTTTGGCTTGGTTTCCATCTCCTGTTTAAGCTTGTAGCTTTTTTTTTTTTTAACTAGTTACATTACACATCACTAAAAGTTAAGTAAATTCTCTTGAAAGTTATCCAGGAGAATTTCACAGACAAGTATTTGTTACCTGCTCAGAATTATCACTTAGTAAATCTTCACTAAACATAAATTAGCCACATATTACAGGCAGCTGTGCATGTGTAATAACTTTTTATTTCAGTGCTGCATTATAGAGTTCTTTATAAAGACATTTTAAGAGGTAATTAGGGACTTAACATTAAGTTAAAATTCACCTCTATATGGCTCTAGCAATGCAGATAATTGAGGTGATAAAAGGTACACTTAATCATGTCCAAGTTTACACAGGGATAGGCAGTGACAAGATGTGATGCCGTGTGTAATGACTGCAAGGTTCTTCTGATTTCTACTGGAAGACTCCTCTTTATTTGAAAAATGTTAAAGTGAAAAATACTAAAAATATACATTTATGTATTTTTGGCTGTGCCTTGCAGCATGCGGGGTCTTAGTTCCCCAACCAGGGATTGAACCCATGCCTCCTGCATTGGGAGCATGGAGTCTTAACCACTGGAAGGGCAGGGAAGTCACCAGTGTACATGTATTCTCGAATACATCATAGAAGAAAACAGACTATAGTTTTTTCCTCCCTCCAACTACATAGGGAAGACATAGCAGGTATTAGATACTGTTCTTATTAAGGTCAAGAATCTTGAGACTTAAAGTCACACAGTAAGTGGTTGCTATGGGATTATAAACCAGGTCTTCAGGACGTCCAGATGTGTGTACTGTCTACTGTGCTACCTTTTGCACCTTTAATTGAGATTCATTTACTCAACAAATATTTACTAAATGTTCTTATTGTGTGCTGGGCATTATGTTAAATGATATTGTATAACAGTAAATAAGTTCTGTATCCTTGTAAAACCAGAAACTTTGGGAAACACTGGAAACTAAACAACTACAACTCATATGAACATTAAGGGAGAAGAAAGTCATAAGGTGATATGAGAGTATGTAACAGGTAGACCTCGGAGAAGGCGATGGCACCCCACTCCAGTACTCTTGGCTGGAAAATCCCATGGACGGAGGAGCCTGGTAGGCTGCAGTCCATGGAGTCGCTAGGAGTCAAACACGACTGAGCAACTTCATTTTCACTTTTAACTTTCATGTGTTGGAGAAGGAAATGCCAACCCACTCCAGTATTCTTGCCTGGAGAATCCCAGGGACGGCGGAGCCTGGTGGGCTGCCATCTATGGGGTCGCACAGAGTCGGATTCGACTGAAGTGACTTAAAAGCAGCAGCAGCAATGGGTAGACCGAACCCAGCCCTGTACTGGTGGGCAGCACTAATGGGCAAGTCAGGGAAGGACAAAAGTTAATTTTTAGGCTGAGGTTGTTTGGAATCCATGAGTCAAAGAGCACGGCAGGCAGCAGAAATAGTCTCTGTAAAAGCAAGAGAAAGATGTTAAAGGATTCCAGGGTGGCTGGCATTGAGAAGGAAGAGAAGTGACAGTGGAGAGGAAGTCAGGAAACAGATTACCCGATTTTGTTCAGGAGTTCGACCTTTATCCTAAAGAATATGGAAGTCATGGGAAGGTTGTAACGGAGATGTAATGTGATTTGTTTTCATCTGGAAACCATGAATCTGACTGCAGTGAATGTAGAGGCCTGTTGTCAGAAGCTGTTTCTGTGGATCCGGTTGGAGATGATGGATTCAGCAGCTGAGTTGGATAGATTTGAAATTTGGGAGGTGAACAAGGGATTTGACAGAAATATAACACCAGTCTTGTCGTCGTTCCATCTGTAGAACTCGACTACAAGAGCATCTCCAGAATCCTCTTAGTAGCCTGGGCTTAATGTTAGGCAATGACTGTTATATAGAATAACTTAGAAAGCTTGCTCCTTAAAAAATAATTTGTGTATTGAGCTAATGGTTATCGTTTGTTGGATTCCATTAAGAATTCTAGGGAGAACTTAGTTGTAAAAGAATCTGCATCTTAAGTTATATGGTAAAGCTTGTAGACAAGTCTGTACATGCATGATGTGTGCTCATTTGGTACATGTTCCTTTGCTCACACTGCTTATTAATCAACATCAGATTTGAAAGGTGACTGAGTATTTAGGATCTTACTATTTTTTAATATAAATTTATTTATTTTAATTGGAGGCTAATTACAATATTGTATTGGTTTTGCCATACATCGACATGAATCCGCCATGGGTATACACGTGTTCCCCATCCTGAATCCCCCTCCCACGTCCCTCCCCATAGCATCCCTCTGGGTCATCCCAGTGCTCCAGCCCCAAGCATCCTGTATCATGCATCGAACCTGGACTGGCGATTCGTTTCACATATAGTAATATACGTGTTTCAATGCCATTCTCCCAAATCATCCCACCCTTGCCCTCTCCCACAGAGTCCAAAAGACTGGATCTTAGTGTTCTTGATTGGGGCTTCCCAGGTGGCGCTAGTGGTAAAGAACCCACCTGCCAAAGCAGGAGACATAAGAGACACAGGTGGAATCCCTGGGTTGGAAAGATCCCTTGTAGAAAGAAATGGCAACCCAATCCATTGTTCTTGTCTGGGAAATCCCATGGACAGAGGAGCTTGGCAGGCTACGGTCCATGGGGTTGCAGAGAGTCGGACACAACTAAAGCAACTTGGCAAGCACACAGCACATTCTAGATTGATTGGTGGAAACTTAGATCTAAACCATGTTGTTTCAATAGTATATTATTAAGAAACACTTTTCCTTTGTAATGATAAGAATTTACAGTTGGCTCACTGGTTCTAGAAATAGTTTCCTGGTTAAATTAGAAGATTCAGGAGGGGGACGTTTTAGAAGCACAGTTCCCTGAATGCCTCATCTACTGCTGTATTTTCTTAGCCAGCAATGTCTTCTGTGTTCTTAGGGCTGCTGTCTGTTGTATCAGGGGTCGCGTCACCAGATACCTGTAAGAGCCCTGACACGAAGAGTGAGAGTATTTAGGGAGACGACCTGGAGACTGGAGTTCTAGAGAGTTTGTGCTCCTCTAAGTGGGAGAGGGGTGGCTAGTACGTCATATCACACAATATGAAGATAAAAGATCAGAATTATTTATAGGTAAAGCAAAAATCAAAAGAAGGAAGGAAAAAAGAAAAGGAGAGAGGAAATGAAGGATTTTTTTTACATAAGAAATACATAACTACCTAGGTGTTATTTTTAGTTTAAAGAGAGATTCACTGTCCCCGGAATAATTTGTGCCTCAGAGCTTACCTCTGGCAACTTCAGCTGTCTGTCTGTGCGTGGCTGGGAGCTCAAGAGTGGATGAAACTGTGCGGGGAGCAGGGAGCCCAGGTGCTGTAGGTGGGCATTTGGTGGTTCTCTCTTAACCAGTTCCCAGCAAAGGACGGCAGAAACAAGACACAGCTGGTGTCAGAGAGAACTCTGACTCTAAGACCCATAGGAGTAGGTCATGGATCCTTGAAAGCATTACTGTCTTAAAAGCATTATTTGACTTTTACATTCATGATCAGGAAGAGATCAGATCAGAAATTGTTTTTACATTTTACATTCTGATGTTTTAAATCCTCTTCTCTCAATAACACATATAATACAGTTATTGTAAGCAGTTAAGAAAATATAAAAAAGTGTATATACCACTTTTCTTTAAAAGCCAGGAATAGGTAAAACTAATTTTGTAATTTTCTAAAAGTATTTAAATAAAGCCAGGCACTTACTAGTTTCCTAACTGCCAGTTTTCAAATTAGTCTGATTTTGCCTCTAAAAAAGAATATTAATCTTTATAGCTTCTGGTGGAAGATTTTTTTTTCCCCAAAAATTCCCTTGTCACTTAATAGACGTCTCATTGTAGAAAAAGTTATTATGTTGATCATAAATGTAGCAAGGTTAGGTTACATATCTTTAAATAAGCTTTACTTTTAAAAATGTATATTCTCATTCTGCTCTTCAAAGAATTTCTGTACCATAATCTCCAGTAAAGAGTATCATCCTTATTATCTGATTAGAAAGGTGAATTATAATTTATTGAAATTATTTACAAAGCAAAAAATACTTATTTTTAAAATTATAAAAAGTCTTTGTGTAGAAAATGCTATCTTAAGTACCTGTTGTTTTGACTAAAATATTTAACCAGCTGACCATATAGTTCATTTATTTCAGTTTTTAGATTTCTAAGTATTGGCCAAATATTTCAGTATCTGGGTCACACAGTCATTACAAGCAAATCTAGGCCAAAATGGTTGATGCCTTTTGGTTGCCAGCTTGCTTCTCTGTTTGACCGGGCTGTGACTTTTCATTATTTGGTTCCCCTTCAACTAAACTTCGTTTGCTAATTTTTCAGTGTTATATAAATTCTTTGTATAGAATAGGTCGTCTTGTGAATTTTTCCCTCTCAATCAAGGTAACAAAGCAAATAAATGACTATTCTTGACCACTGTGTTTAAAAGTTGTTGCTGTACAAAGGGTCACACATGTTGAATTGTGTACTGCCATGCTAATGATCATGTGAAATCCTGTTTAAAATGCTAGACAAACTGTGTTGTGGCCCCAAAGCTGTAGCATTTCTTAAAGATCCAACCTGCATGCAGTTTGGTATTGAGAACCTCAAAACTCCTAAGACCCTATGGACACTTGAAATGTAAACCCATTTCACTTTGTTGTACTAGATGGTACAGTAGCATCTTCAAGTAAATGGGAAATCTTAACTGTCAGTATGCAGAGATACAGGAAGCGGGAGGGAAGAGGGGAGTAAACTGAAACAGCAGCTTCACCCTCACTTTTGAAGTACTGTAGGCTATTCTATTCTGAGATACTTTTTTTGTAAACTTTGACAGGGGTGTGGTTTACTGCCAGCTTGTGTTAAAAAGGGGCCTGTGGATTTCTTTTTCTTAAAATTAAAAACTTTATACTATTTGGAAATTGTAATAATTGGTGTTTTCCACTAAATTTATAGTGGCTGATTTCACACTGCAGTATCCTCTTGTGAAAGTATAAAATGATAGCATAAATACCTCTTGAAAGTTTGTAGATAAATTAGTAATTTATTAATCTAGAATCATTAGACATGCAATCAGTAAGTTTTCCAGATAATAAACGCTTGCCTTCTTTGGTTGCTTGAACATTTCATCTCGACCTTTCTTAGAGTAAAATTCTTAAAAGTCATATATATATAAGAACTCTGGATCGTTGGTGACTATTGTTAATATCTTCAGGGGTTATTGGGGTGTGTGTATATCATAGGGCCATCTGTCCTCACAAAAAACAGTTCTCAGTAGACTCTGTTTCCTTGAGTTTCTGAAAATACTGTTTCCATTTTTCAAGGCATGATATGAATTCATATGGCTGCTGGCATGCGGGGAAGGCTGCCTATGAACAAAGTGAGGAAAAGCAGGTTCTCTTGCAGAGCACTTCCAGGAGAGTGGTGGGGCTTCACAGTATTTACCTTTATCACCTACTGCCCCTCCCTGTCCTGCCTACCCCCTATTCCCTTGCCCTTTAAAAAAAAAAATGGTACTGACAGTTTTCCAGAGTTACTGTAAAAAGGAGGAGCATAGACAGATGACATGGGGATTGTGACGGGTCATTTAGGAGCTCTGGGGCCTAGAGCACGCCGACAGCTATAAAGTGGCTGTGCCCCATCTGCCTCCCAGGGTTTGAGTGAGGATCTTAAATCGGGTACAGGAGAGAGGTTAACAGATGCTAGTTTTTCCTTATGTTTTAAGATAAGTGACCTGTTTGCTTTGGAACTGACATTTGCCTATTTTAGTATGATACCATGTGTGACTGGTGGGCTGCCGTCTATGGGGTCGCACAGAGTCAGACACGACTGAAGCGACTTAGCAGCAGCAGCATGTGTGACTGTCCCTAAAATATGATAGCTTTTAAATGGTAGCTTTTAATATTGCTTTAACTTTTTATTTTTATTTATTTATTTATTTTTTTATTTAATTTTTTATTCCTTTATTTCTCATGTGTTCCCCATCCTGAACCCTCCTCCCTCCTCCCTCCCCATACCATCCCTCTGGGTCGTCCCAGTGCACCAGCCCCAAGCATCCAGCATCGTGCATTGAACCTGGACTGGCATCTCGTTTCATACATGACATTTCACATGTTTCAATGCCATTCTCCCAAATCTTCCCACCCTCTCCCTCTCCCACAGAGTCCATAAGCCTGTTCTAATAAAGGGTATATGACAAGATATTGTAAATTAATTTTGAGCAAATGAACAAAATGTGGACTATTTTTGAAGACTGAAAATGCAAATTCAGATGCAAGAAAAATATATTTAGTGAAATGTGAAAAGCACCTTTTTTCAGCCAGCAAAACTAATTGTGTTGAAATGTTTTATTAATATCTCCAAAGAGTTCATGAGCTTGTGAGTGCGGTGCTGTTGCAGGGCCATCAGCAACCTGAACGGTACTGTATGGGTGCCCTAGGAAATCACGTGTTTATTGTTACAAAATCCTATAATTTGGCATAGCTTTTATTTAATTCGTGTGCACATTGGGTTAGGGGATATCATTCATTTCATAAGCACACATTTAGTGTCACTGAGCTTTGGTGGGCCAAGCTGAAAACAGTGTGGCCTTTGCTTCTGAGGAGCCATCTCAGTGATGCGACCTGCTTGGCTAAGATCGGGGCACGCGACATAAGGCAAGTCTATGAACATTGCCTATGAGCAACTTTCCAAGAAAGGCCAGGGTGCCAGGTGGGTAGAGGCAGGGTTTAAACGAGAAGCAAATATGACTTAAATTCTTCTTACACGTAAGAACAATGTGATATTTAAAGGTGAAACTAATCAAAAAAGCAAAGGTTCTTTCAATGAAATAAATGAGCTTTATTATTTTTTTTTGTTTGCAAGTACTTGATA
Source organism: Bos indicus (assembly GCF_029378745.1). Taxonomy (NCBI): domain Eukaryota; kingdom Metazoa; phylum Chordata; class Mammalia; order Artiodactyla; family Bovidae; genus Bos; species Bos indicus. Next base: position 33,984,567 of record NC_091772.1, on the reverse strand, counting down.
CCTTTATTTGTACTGAATAAAAGTTTTATTGTTGATTCTTTTTGTTGGACAGGTTGAATTTGTGAATACGTTATAAACCATATTAAAATGCATTTGTACATCCTACTAAATACAGGGAACGTCATCTTTTGACCAATCATTGTCATTTTTAGGCTTTCCAAGTCTTAAACTGTTTTGTTCTTTCTTTCTTTCTTTCTGAGTCACACCCTTAAGGCCTTTTGAAGTGTCATCAAGAAAAAACAGCTGTGAGTGTTTGGCTCCAGTAGACAGGCTCACACTGCCTAGTCTTTGCCAGGGTTACCCTCTGCCTTTTGTGCCACGGGGTGGTCCTCATTGCCTAGTGCCAAGACCACCCCATGTCCCCTTTCAGCAGCTTCGGCTGTCTACCACCTCCTTCATCCTGAGCTGGCAGGGTGGGATAGAGAGTTTCTGGAAAAAACCAGCCCTAAAACTTGAATCATCTTTGATACCTGTTTTGTTCCTCACCGCTGAATGATGGATTAAAATGATCCTTTGGATTCCTGTCTCTGTCCCTTTTCAAAGCCAGGGTTGGACTGTCCTAACACACCCTGTTAGGCACACCCTTGTCAAATCGGGCTTTCTGAAGGATTGCTTGGGTTTCTGAGCAGAGAACATGAGATGATTGCTTGCCCTTCCTGGACGCAGTGTGGGTGCTCTGCAGTGCATGTGCTCTCCTGGGAGAGGGAGTTTTCCAGGGTTCTGCTTCCTGCTCACGCTGTTTTCTTCAGCATGAAATTCAGTTTATCTCTACCTATAAAAATCTTATTTGTTCTAAGGTCTAGCAAAGACCTTTTTCTTCTGTGAAGGCTTCCTAATCAACCCTAACTTGAATCCTTTGTCTGAGTTCCTAGCACACACTACTCATGAGCTGGAGCAGGACTTCTGTGATGCTTGGAAGAAGCTGAGAGGCTGTTTTCATGATGAGATTCCATAACGTTTCATACTTCATGCTTCTATCCCCCTCGACATTTAGCAGAGAATCCCACTTAGAGTGAGTGGGTAAATGTTTGGTAATTGCTTTACTCACAAGAGTTTTTGCAGAATTGCTTGCTACCCTGTACCCAAGAAGGACTGGTGTGTTTAAGCTTCTTTAAATGTTGTTCAAGCCAGGACCCCTTACTTGCTTCTGCGTTCCTGTCTACCTTTAGGGTTAGTTGGCTCTTTGGAAAATAGCTCGTGGCTTTGGGGATGGTTCGTGTGTGTTTTAGAGAAGGAAATAAAGCTATTGTTGGACTTTGGAAGGTGTAGCTTTTTCTAAGTGTTTTGCTACTTGGTACTGTATGCATAAGGCTGTGTTGGTGCAGTGTTTTGCATATTTCTTTGCTTTCTCTTTAATACATTATTTTTACACTTCGGGTGTGATATTGAAATAGAATCTCTGGGAGTGGGGTTTACTCTGCGTTTTTACTAAGACCCCTTTGAGGTGCTTTCAAAGGTGGTGGTGGTTGTGGTCATGACTGTGACCGCTCTGAAAACTGGTGTGTGTCTGGCCCACTCCTCCAGCCAGTGGACAGCTGTTAACTTACCTTGTGTTCACAGCAAGCCTGTGAGCTGAGTTGCTGTTGTTACCTTCATTTTTCACTGGAGAAACTGCTGCTGCTGCTAAGTCGCTTCAGTCGTATCCGACTCTGTGTGACCCCATAGACGGCAGCCCACCAGGCTCCCCGTCCCTGGGATTCTCCAGGCAAGAACACTGGAGTGGGTTGCCATTTCCTGCTCCAATGCATGAAAGTGAAAAGAGAAAGGGAAGTCGCTCAGTCGTGTCCGACTCTTAGCGACCTCATGGACTGCAGCCTACCAGGCCCCTCCATCCATGGGATTTTCCAGGCAAGAGTACTGGAGTGGGTTGCCATTGCCTTCTCCGTAGAGGTAAATAACTTGCCCCCGAATAACTTTCTTGTAAATGTAGTAAATTTATGAAAAGGATGAGGCATATTTCTTTGGCTAATTTTAAAAATCCTATTTTCTCAAGGGTTGCTGTGAATCATGTGGTATAAAGAAACTATTTCTTCTTATGTATGTTGTCAAATCAATACACCAGCTCTGTAGAATACTTCAACAGGCAGATCTAAATATGGACACCCTATATTTTACAATTCTTGGTAAAAAAGTAGACACACACACAACTTCGTACATTGAGGAAAATTTTAAAAAATTACACATTCTAATAAACACATGATTTTAAGAGGACTGCTCTTTAGTATAAATAAATACATGCATGTGTATGTATACACGTGTGTACATATATATATGCAATAGACATAGAATATATATGTTATATATTAATATATATAGATGTTAATATGTATAGATGTTACTTTGTGACCAAATGGAATATAAGACTGCTTAAGCACATATTTTTTGCTTAAATAGCATAAATCTTGATTTTATATTCAGAAATATTCTATTTTTAATAAATCATATTTATTAATAATAAGTTAGGTGAGATTATTTCACGCTCTCTGGCTGTGGTCTGGGTAAGCATGTGGTTGTGGTGGTGGGAGGCGCTAATATGTTGGTGTCGTTGCCTGTTCTGAGAATTTTAGTGAATGATTTTCGGTGTTACCTAATGAGTGCTCTGACTTTGGAGACTAACTGAACTAAAAAAATGTGTTGTGTTTGACTGGAAACATCTTATGAATTATGACTGAGTAGACAAATCTAAATTGAGTTAGTGCCAACTTTTATCCTTATAACTAAATATAAGCAGTTTTGACTATTTTTATATTTCTCATTTACAAATTTTCTGAACTTTTCTTACTGTCAGTTTATATATAGTCAAGATGAGTTATATCAAGCAATCAAGATAAGACTTTAATTTCTAATGCTATCCATCCATGTAGCATGGTTTAATTGCTAGACAGTCCTAAGAAAAACTAGATAAAAAGAACGCCAGGAGGTAAAATAAAAATAGATGTGATGCCACGGGAAAACCTACAAAATTGACTTTTGTATTAGAGACTTTGTGTGTGTGTGTGTGTAATTTTTTTAAATTTATTTACTAATTGAAAGATAATTGCTTTACAGAATTTTGTTGTTTTCTGTCAAATGTCAACATGAATCAGCCATCAGATCAGATCAAATCAGATCAGTCGCTCAGTCGTGTCCGACTCTTTGCGACCCCATGAATTGCAGCACGCCAGGCCTCCCTGTCCAACACCAACTCCCGGAGTTCACAGAGAATCAGCCATAGGTATACATATATCCCTTCCCTTTTTAACCTCCCTCCTATCTCCCTCCCCATCCCACTCCTTTAGCTTAATACAGAGCCCCTGTTTGGGTTTAGAGACACACTGCAAATTCCCATTTACTATCTGTGTTACACATGGTAATGTAAGTTTCCATGTTAATCTTGCCATACATCTCACCCTCTCCTCCCCTCTCCCCATGTCCATAAATCTATTCTCTTACGTCTGTTTCTCCATTGCTGCCCTGCAAATAAATTCTTCAGTACAATTTTTCTGGATTCTGTATATATACATCAGTATACGATATTTATCTTTCTCTTTCTGACTTACTTCACTCTGTATAATAGGCTCTAGGTTAATCCACCTCATCAGAACTGACTCAAATGCATTCCTTTTTATGGCTGAGTAATGTTCCATTGTGTATATGTACCACAACTTCTTTATCCATTTGTCTGTCAATGGACATCTAGGTTGCTTCCACGTTGTAGTTATTGTAAATCGTACTGCAATGAACAATGGGATACATGTGTCTTTTTCAGTTTTGGTTTCCTCAGTATATATGCCTAGGAGTGGGATTGCTGGTAGTTTTATTTTTAGTTTTTTTTTTTTTAAGGAATCTCCATACTGTCTTCCATAGTGGCTATATCAATTTACATTCCAACCAACAGTGCAAGAGCATTCCCTTTTCTCCACACCCTCTCCAGCATTTATTGTTTGTAGACTTTTTTTAAATTTAATTTTATTTTTTAACTTTACAATATTGTATTGGTTTTGCCATATATCAAAATAAATTCGCCACAGGTATACATGTGTTCCCCATCCTGAACCCTCCTCCCTCCTCCGTCCCCATACCATCCCTCTGGGTCATCCCAGTGCACCAGCCCCAAGCATCCAGTATCGTGCATCGAACCTGGACTGGCGACTCGTTTCATATATGATATTATACATGTTTCAATGCCATTCTCCCAAATCATCCCACCCTCTCCCTCTCCCACAGAGTCCAAAAGACTGTACTATACACATCTGTGTCTCTTTTGCTGTCTCATATACAGGGTTATTGTTACCATCTTTCTAAATTCCATATATATGCATTAGTATACTGTATTGGTGTTTTTCTTTCTGGCTTACTTCACTCTGTATAATAGGCTCCAGTTCCATCCACCTCATTAGAACTGATTCAAATGTATTCTTTTTAATGGCTGAGTAATACTCTGATGGCCATTCTGACCAGTGTGAGGTGATATCTCACTGCAATTTTTATTTGCATTTCTCTAATAATGAGCTATGTTGAGCATCTTTTCATGTGTTTGTTAGCCATTTGTATGTCTTCGGAGAAATGTCTGTTTAGGTCTTTTTCCCACTTTTTGATTGGGTTGTTTGTTTTTCTGGTATTGAGTTGTATGAGTTCCTTGTATATTTTGGAAATTAATCCTTAGTCAGTTGTTTCATTTGCTATTATTTTCTCCCATTCTGAGAGTTGTCTTATCACCTTGCTGATCATTTCCTTTGCTGTGCAAAAGCTTTCAAGTTTAATCAGGTCCCACTTGTTTACTTTTATTTTTATTTCTGTTACTCTAGGAGGTGGGTCATAGAGGATCTTGCTTTGATTTATGTCATCGAGCCTATGTTTTCCTCTATGAGTTTTATTGTTTCCAGTCATACATTTAGGTCTTTAATCCATTTTTAATTCATCTTTGTGTCTGGTGTTAGGAAGTGTTCTAATTTTATTCTTTTACATGTAGCTGTCCAGTTTTCCCAGCTCCATTTATTGAAGAGGCTATCTTTGCCCCATTGTATATCCTTGTCTCTTTTGTCAAAAATAAGATACCCATAGGTGCATGGGTTTATTTCTGGGCTTTCTGTCTTGTTCCATTTGGTCTGTATTTCTGTTTTTGTGCCAGTACCATACTGTCTTGATGACTGTACCTTTGTCATATAATCTGAAGTCAGGAAGGTTGATTCCTCCACCTCCATTCTTCTTTCTCAAGACTGCTTTTGCTATTCGGGGTCTTTTGTGTCTCCATATGAATTGTGAAAATTTTTGTTCTAGTTCTGTGAAAAATGCCATTGGTAATTTGATGGGGATCACATTGAATCTGTAGATTGCATGTGCTAGTATTGTCATTTTCACAGTGACAATTTTATTTATTCCTACCTTTATTCTTCCTACCCAGGAATTTGGAATATCTCTCCATCTGTTTATGTCATCTTTGATTTCTTTCATTAGTGTCTTAAAATTTTCTGTGTACAGTTCTTTTGTCTCCTTAGGTAAGTTTATTCCTAGATATTTTATTCTTTTTGCTGCAGTGGTGAATAGGGTTGATTCCTTAGTTTCTCTTTCTGATTTTTCATTGTTAGTATATAGGAATGCAAGTTATTTCTGTGTATTGATTTTGTATCCTGTGACTTTGCTGAATTCACTGATTAGCTCTAGTAATTTTTTGATAGTATCTTTAGGGTTTTCTATGTACAGTATCATGTCATCTGCAAACAGTGAGAGCTTTACTTCTTTTCTGATCTGGATTCCTTTTATTTCTTTTCTTCTCTGATTGCTGTAGCTAGGACTTCCAAAACTATGTTGAATAATATAGGGATGAAAGTGGACACCCTTGTCTTGTTCCTGATCTTAGGGGGAATGCTTTCAGTGTTTCACCACTGAGAATAATGTTTGCTGTGGGCTTATCATACATGGCCTTTACCGTGTTGAGGTAGGTTCCTTCTGTGCCCATTTTTTGAATAGTCTTAATCATAAATGGGTGCTGAATTTTGTCAAAGACTTTTTCTGCATCTATTGAGATCATTTGTTTTTTATTTTTCAATTTGTTAATATGGTGTATCACATTGATTGATTTGTGTATGTTGAAGAATCCTTGCATCCCTGGAATAAACTCAAGTTGATCATGGTGTCTGAGCTTTTTAATGTCCTGTTGAATTCTGTTTGCTAAAATTTTGTTGAGGATTTTTGCATCTATGTTCATCAATGATACTGGCCTGTAGAGAAACTTTAGATGAAATTTTATACATTCCTCAAACTCATGTTCTGAGTGGGTAAGATTTGGGTATAAGACTGGATGCCTGTGGGGTTTAAATTAATCATACATTCTTCTTCCCCTAACTTCGTGAATTGAGTCTTTGCATCTTTGGAGCTAGTGATCTGTATGTTTGAGATTTGATGTTGAGGTTAAAAGGTTTACATGTTTTTAATAAAATTATATCTTTCTTAGGCATAATTCTTTATTTACTTAACTATAGTAAAAGAAACATTGGTTCTTAAGGGGTCTTGATTTTGCTGCTATCTAGCTGTGTGACTTTGGACAAGTAATATTCCTGCTGGACCTGTTTCTCCATTAAAATGAGGGGTGGCGTTAAATGTTAAAACTGTTATAAGTGAACTAGTTGAATGTATTTAAGATTATATATAGGCACACAAACACTTGACAAGTCATCATTGCTGGAGTATGAAACTAGCTGTTATGTAGGTGCGTTATCAATAATGTTGTTCACACCAAAAGAAGCATTCTGTGCTTTCTGGTTCATGATTTTGTTACTGTGGTAGTAACTTTTCAGAATTATGTCTCTTGTACTAAAAATTAAATTAAATCACTACAATGATGATTGGAATCTTTAGGATGAGTGACACGAACAAGTTTAGAATTGTTTCTCTTATACCGAAGGCTTGATTTTTAAAATATCTCATGGTCTGCAATTTCATTTGACTAAGGAATTTATCTTTGATCTTATTCCAGAGTAAGGGCATGAATACTCCCACAGTCATAGTCTATATTTAATTAAGTTTTGCTCTGTGGGCTTCATCAGGCTCAATAATAATAAAATGGTTGTATATTTTCTGCTTTCAAAATACATCTTTATAGAAAGTCTTCTCAGATCACCCCACATGTGACAAATCTATTCAAACAATTTAAACTGCCACTGTGTGCTTGTTTCTCTCTTGGAAATCTACCAATCATACATCATGAACTGTCTTCTCCTCCCACAACCCCCATGTTCAAAGTTTTATATTATAAAACTCCTTGAGAAAGGAGGTTAACGTTGTAGCTCCTACTATCCAGGAAAGAACTCTGTTCATCTCTGAATAGTTCTTAAGTGTTATTGCTGCTGAGGATTTGGGATTAAAATTATTGGATAGAATGGAGTAAGCCTTTTTCTAGGATATCAAACTATTTGAGGTCAGTGTGATTAACTCTTAAGACACAGCAGTTTTGGTAAGCTTTGGGCTTTGTTCTGAAGTCAGTTTCTCCTGGTTTAACTGTAAATTGACCCTTTACTTTATGTTCTCTTGTATGTGATACCTTGTATATAATACCAGGTTACTGATGGGAGGAACCTCTCAGGGTGTGGGTGGACTAGAGATGCAAGTGCACTTGCCTTCATGTGTGTGAGAGGAGGGCGGGCATGGAATCTGAGGATAGGGGTGTGTCACGGTCAGCATTCTGATCTGAGTCCTGCGTGACTGTCTAATTATGTGCACTGAGTCTGCACCTGTTATAGGTGATATTCAGAAACTGTTTTTAATCAGTAGTAAATATGATACCTTGGGAAGGTAAGACAGTATTTTCCTTTTCTTTCCTGTCTTCATTTTAGCTTTATTGTATACTTACTGAAGCTTTACATTGTCAGGGAAAAAATGTTACTGAATGGGCCAACTTCTGACCAGGCAGAAATGCTCCTGGGGATCTGAGGGACTATCTTAACCACAGGTGGGAACAATGTAATATGCCAAATACTTGAGAAATATCAGAACAGAGAGAGACTGTACAACTTAATCAGAAAGCCCAATGATTGAAGACCGTATATAATTGACAGGTGCTACAAAGACCAACTGTAGTAATTGAGAGAAAAGGAGCCTCAGCTGGTGCAGAAAGGGGGCAGAGTTGTTGGTGCAGTGTAATTGGAAGTGGTAGCCAGACATTTTTCTTCTCAGTACAGAGGATGATGCTTGCAGTCAGGGCATGTAACCTTTAACTTCTTAATGGTGTGGACTGCAAGTAGGTGATAACTTAACAAATACTTTATATACATATAGATGATATTGTCAGAGTGTTTCTCCATATTATAATTAGTTTTCAGGTAGATTCAATGACAGAATTTAAATTTGTGACTCTATGTTTTATAGATACATCATTGAATAAATACCATCTTTGTCATGTGTTAACTTGGGTTACAGAATAATTGTGGGAACTTTTTGGAAACAATTGAAGTTTACCTAAAACTGTTCTCTGTAGATAATATTTTCTATCCTAGCATTTCTTCTTAAACATGTTAATGACTGCTTGAAAAGAGGTGAATCAAACTCAACTCACTTAATTTTCCAGCTTAGAGTCTTTACTCATTATCAGTTAGTGGGTGTGGAAACAATTTAATAAAGTTTGGGTAATTTAGTTTCAGTTTAAATTCTCAACTGGCAATTGGCCGAAAACTCCCATCTGAAGACGTGAGCATCCAAAAGTCATGTTGTGATTTGGCTGCTGTCTGCTCAACAGAGGAGGCCCTGCCGGGAGAGCCGTGGAAGAACTGACTGGCAAAAGAAAACCCATGGTAAGAGTTTCCCTTTAACTTACTGTGTGTGTGTGAGAAGCATACACACACAGATACCATTGTATCTGAATTAAAATTTTAGAGCTTTTAGAATCTAGGACAAAATTAATGCCAAGTTTTGAATTTATATGTCTATGATTTACATCTATAATAAGATAAATGTAAGGAATGGTTTTGTAGATAAGAGATTTTTATAATGCTTAATGTTGATAAGAAAATAATATTAAGTGTGAAAATCAGTTTAACACATTCAGTTTTTTATAGTTCTGCTATAGATAATCATCATTTTAAAATAGCATATTTTAAATGTTCCTTGAGTAAAGTTTCTGCCAAACTGAATTAGTTTCATAGCTGCTCCTCATTCAAAGTAAATGTCATAAATTTTGCAGTGAAGTAGCCTGTTGATTCCTGCTTCCTTTTTAATTACATTATAAGATGATAGGGAGGAAGAAAGAAAGTATAATATCAAATAATCAAATACACTGAGTGACATTAAGCCTTTAAAACATATCATTATTACTATACCTCTGTGGAAAATATGAAGTTCTTAAGATATTTATGTAGCCAAAATAAAATGGAGTAGCTGTTCATAATATAGCACAGAATCAAATTGTAGTGAAACAATCAGACCTGTCTCTCTGCCTTTCACATGTTTGCACTGAGAAAGTAATTCAAATTTGGCTACATTTTAATGTCCTTCAAGTGACCTGAAACTTAATAGTTTTATCCTCTTTGTGTTTGGCTCCTGTATACCCTTTTATTTGAATATCTGTGTCCTGTCAGATCCATGATTCATTAACTTTGGACAGGAGTGGAATTAGTAAATTATAAAGGTTGAAATCCAAAATCAGTGTTTATCAGAGCTTACTTGAGTGTCTCTGTGGACATAGTAGCTTTTGATAACTGGACAGTGTGATGAAGGCCAGATATTAATAATAGATTGTGATTCTGTGTCAGACTTAACAATTTTTGAGATTGACATAGTTTGGGTAGTTTTTCTTTTGCAGTTAGAGGTGTCAAAATGATGTTAGTTGAATGTGACCGTATTTTCTAGAGGTTAGTAACAAACGTGTCAGGACTAACACGTGTGACAAGCGCCTCACACAGCGTCTGTCACCATATGAACATTCTCACGCTGACAGCGAGCCTAGTGCCCTGGATGGCGGCATCTGACCTCCCTGCACTCGGTCTATGGATAGTCTGCTCTATGCCGTCCGGACAGCTGAGTGCCCAAAGGAAGATGGTGCCATTCAAACCAGAGGTGCTTCCTAACTGCTCTTAAACGCGCAGTGTAGATGGTGATTACAGTGTAGATAAAATGGCAACTGGAGCCAATACTTTAGAAAGGCATAAGCAGGTATGTGAGGAAAGCAGGGAAGCAGGGATCTCATATTTATTTACTAAGGTAACTGATGACTTGTCTTCTGAACTTTAAATATGTATCATTTATTAAATGAATATCTTCTAATCGAAACACGCAAAAAGACTGAATTCTAACCACGGAAGTTTTTTTTCTGCTGCTATTCTGTTTTCTTAGATGTTCTTAAGAATTTGCAGCAAAGCCTTGTTAAAGTCATGTTCTTATAAGAATTTCGTTTTCTGAAGAGAATTCTTATGTTTTAAGATTGAATGCAGTGAATGATGGCCCTGATTTCTTCAGCTGAATTTAAGATTATTAAAATAGATGTCATCCATGAACTAAGCACTCTCCTCTCCTTAGCAACTATTCCATTCTAGTGTCAGGCCAGCACAGGGATTTATTTATCTCTCGCTTTATATCATTGAGTTGTTACATAGAGACATTTTTTAATGATAGTATGATTTCCTTAATCAACTTTTATCCCTTTTTGAAAGAAATAACTAAAATTTGTTTCTTTTATAGCTTATTCTGAAACGTGCATATTTATTAGATTTTTGAAAATATATATGATAGACCATTTGGATGACTAAACATTTACACTTTTTCTGTAGGACACAGTGAATCTTGTCTAAGGGAAGTGATGTTTAAAAAATGATAAAGTTAGTTTGTTTCTAAGTTGGATCTGTCAACATTAAAAAAAAAAAACTCATTGAAGACTCACTTTTCTTTATTCAGCTGATAATATGAAAGCAGATTGAATCAGAGCATGCAATCCAGTAAGAACCTAAAATCAGAAAGATTTACTTTTAGATGAGACATGTTCTTTCCCCTAATTTACTACTAAAATATATAAGCTATTTTAAAAATTAAATAACTATAAATATTTTTCAAGTGGCAAAAATCCAGGGTAAGTCTGTTGTTAATTTCCTCCTCAAGATTGTGATATTGACTTCAGTCTCTGCAGTGACTTCTATTATAATTTTTTCCTGGGTACACTCAGAAGAAGGACTCCAGCCTCCCTTTCAAGTATTCTGATTTGAAGATCTTATCAGCTGATAAGGCAGTTTGTTTGTCACTGCTAGGAGAAAGATATCATTCCCATCCTCCCAGGAGGAGTGTCTAGAGGAAAATGATCCTGGCTGGGCAGCGAGCCTTGCAATTTTCACGACATCACATTTCTATGATGGCTGTTTTAGGTTCTATGCAGTTAGCTTCGAGTGGTCCATGGGCAGGTGGAGAATTGGGCATTTAGCCACATAAAGATGTTTAACCACATAGTTATGTAAACATCACAGATGGAAGGGGATACATAGCCTTTCTTTTACTAAAATGAATGAAAAATAACCCTCGTTTCTAAGTGAACAAAAGTCTACTAACAGTCATCATTTATATGATGGACATAACTGTAACTTTTCAGTTTAGTGAATCGGTATCTGCTTGGTATGTTGTGATACAGTGTTTTCTAAAAGAAGTTTGGGGGCTACCACTGTCAGAATAAATGATGATTAGCAATGGTGTGGAATTGGAAGTTTCAGAAAGGTAAATTTTAATAAAATTATTGTTTATAATGGTGGGAAGGAAAAATCATTTTCAGTTCATAGATGAAAGAAGCTTTTAAATGTGGAAAATAAAATGGAGTACCTTTCAAGATCCATTCTTTTAAGAACCTAAGACAGAAGTTTATAAAGAAGGAATTCTTACTGATAAAAATCACAAGGATCATTTGAAGAAAAATTGTGACATCTTAAACATTAATATATTAAATAATGATAAAAATGTATTAAGTCTTATGTAAAATAAATGTTACAAGCAATATTTAGTTGCTACTACTAGGGATCTTTGGGCTCCCCAGGTGGTGCTAGTGATAAAGAACCCCCCTGCCAGTGGAGGAGACACAGGTTCGATCCCTGGGTCAGGCAATTGCCTGAAGGAGGGCATGGCAACTCTCTCCAATATTCTTACCTAGAGAATCCCATGGACAGAGGAGAAACTAGGCAGGCTAAAGTTGGACACAACTGAAGCGACTTAGCACACATGTGCTAGGGATCTTTACTAAATAAATATAATAGATAAAAGAGTATATCCCAGTCATTCATTCTGTAAATTCTTACTGACAGTCTGCTGTATGTGTCAGGCACTACACTAGGCATAGGGGCTGTAGTCACAAATATGACTGATGTCACCTTCAGTTTAGAGTCTGTCGGGGGGGTAGACATTAACCTAGTAATTACAGTAAAGTTGTGGCTTTTTTTAAAAAGCATCCTTTCTTAAGGATACCTTGAGAATTGATCTATAGTGTGTTCGTTATTCAGTTTATTTTCCTCATGAAATGAGGTTATTCATTTTTACATAAAAATTGAACAGAAACTCTTTGAGACTGGATCTTAGAAATTAGTAGGGACTTATGAATTCTTGGCTTTTGTATAGCTTACTTAAAATAAGGAAACTTGAAGTTTCTAAGATACCAAGAAATGTGAATATCAGCAGATCTCATAAAGCCTATCCTGTATGATCACTTAATAAAATTAAAATTATACAAAGTGGTTTTACATTTCTGAGTTGTCGTGATTAAGAGGTTGGGCTGTAGAATCAGATCAGTTGGGTTTGACTATTAACTGAGACTTATAAGCTTGCATCCTTAAACCCCTCTGTGTACAAAGAAAGTTTTTGTATTTGTAGATTAATTCAATTTAATTCACAATAAGTGCAAGTACTTTAATGATTTTCAGGTGAAATATTTGAATTAAATTTAAGATAGGTATTTCATAATCCAGTGTCCTTATTTTTGCTTACAATATAGAATTCTTCCGTTGTAAGATCTCAGTAAGAGAGAATTCTTTCAACACTGGAAGTATCATTTCCCATGACCCTAATCAGTTGGATAGAATTAATCAACTTGGTAAGTTACTGAACACTTCCTAGGCTGTCTAGCACTTGCTGATAGTAGTGTCACGAAAAACTAGGAAGACTAAAACCATGGAAAGAACATTTAGACGTCAAGCCAAAGATCTGAGACCTAGTTCCTGCTCTGCTACTAATACATGGAGGGATCGCAGATATATGAACTACTCTAGTTGAGGCTATCTCAGATCTCAAGTCTCCTCACTTTATGTGTATGTGATATATATATATATGTGTATGCATATGCATGCATGTGTGTATGCATATATACACACAATATGTATATATCCATTCCATATTATTGCCCTAAATTGAAATGAAAAGCTAAGAATTCATTTAAGCTTTTTATTTTATATGCTGAGTAAAGATTTCTGTCCTACATGGTATTTTACATGATACCATCAAGTAAAAATACATTATTGATTTTTACATATACTATTTCAGGGCTTTTCAAATATTCCCATATAAATTATGTACTATTCTATAACTTCATAAGAGAAATGTAAAATTGCTTTAGTCTACCCAATTTCAAACTGATTTCCTTGCTATATGATTAAAAATTTTTTTCCAGTAAACATTTCTAGCAGGTACCAAGTTATTTTCTTACACCTTTAAACTAGCATTTTATAAACCAGTGTTAATAATTATAGTAGTTCATAGCAACTCTGCCCTTTACAACAGTATACGGTTTTCTAGTTAGGTAAATTGTATCATGAGTTCCCAGAGTAATTTACTGATTCAGGTAGAGCCTTTGAAGGGAGAAGACATAAGCAAGCATGGTTTGTGCTTATATGTATACACTTTACCATATGATCTCACTGAATCCTGTAAATACCACCTACTCCTGCTAAAGGGGAGCAGAGTGGCCAGAAGCTGCTAGTTAAAGGTCCCCTGTACTGCCCAGCTCTGCCTCAGTGTGGCGGGCATCTGGGCCCCAATGTGTTCCCAGCCAAGTGAATGTAGGAAGTTGGTTTGTATGTCTATTGACTTACAGATGAGATTGTAGTCGTAATTAGAAGAATAGGATTCGCAGGTGGCGCCAGTGGTAAAGAACCTGCCTACCAATGCAGGAGACAAAAGAGACGCAGGTTCCAACCCTAGGTCAGGAAGGTCCCTTGGAAGAGGGCATGGAAACCCACTCCAATATTCTTGCCTTGAGAATCCCATGGAGAGAGGAGCCTGGTCAGCTACAATCCATAGGATCGCACAGTCAGACACGACTGAAGTGATTTTGCACACACATTAAGAACGCCTGCTGCATTTTAAATGTTAAAATGTAACAAGGCATTAAAAGCAAACGTTTTTTGGACAAGCATAGCATTTAAATTTACAAGTTATTTGGAGGAAATACTAACATGCAGTATTATGAAAGAAGTCTTAAGTTTATAAGAATATAAAACTAACAAAATTTGTGGAGGATTTGCTTCTGTGTTACCAAGTTGGAAAAAGTCTTATCCATCACTGCTGCTGCTGCTAAGTCACCTCAGTCATGTCCGAGTCTGTGCAACCCCATAGACGGCAGCCCACCAGGCTCCCCCGTCCCTGGGATTCTCCAGGCAAGAACACTGGAGTGGGTTGCCATTTCCTTCTCCAATGCATGAAAGTGAAAAGTGAAAGTGATGTCGCTCAGTCGTGTCCGACTCCCAGCGACCCTATGGACTATAGCCCACCAGGCTCCTCCATCCATGGGATTTTCCAGGCAAGAGTACTGGAGTGGGGTGCCATTGCCTTCTCCATCACTAAGCGATCATTAATACAGAAAAAGCGAAACCAAGAATTTAAAAAAGATAACATCTCTAATTGCTGTGAAAATAAGACAAGTAGACAGTTCTCTCTTATGCTGTAGGGACACTTTATGTGGGGACAGATTAATGATGACTGTGGTTCCGTGGTGGTGATGATGTGGTGGAGCGTATGAGGGGCACTTTTCAGGGTATCTCTGCCACATACTTTACTCTTAGAGATTCATTTAAATGTTTGAGGAACATATAAATCCAAATACCTGTGTGGGTGTTAAAATCTTTCACTTGAATACTTGAGTACCTGCTGTGAATAAAATATGCTGTTTCATATTTTGCACAGTGAGGCTGTAACACACAACCTCCTGTCACTTACCTGAGACCAGTCAACCTCATTCAGAGAAAAGAATATTGGTTGGTTAAAGGAAGGGGTCATTTGAATCGGGAATAGTTTTGAAAATGCAAACCCAAGTGTAATATGTACCATTAAAATCAGAAGGCAGCATGAGTTTATTGAGATATGAAAGAGGTATAATATCAAAGTACTTTCCTTTGCATTGGTTCAGTGTACCCGACAAACCATAATATCTTATATTTGATTGTTAGGGGTACAGATTTTTCTGTTTCTCTGATATTTTGTTTCCTAAAGTATCATTGGACTAGAATTTATAGTTTTTCCTTGCATATACACATATACACAGTAACAATATATGCAAGTCAAATTTAATTTTTAAATGACTGTTTTACAATGTGGGTACATTCGTGCCAACCACAGGGCAGTCTGTGCTGTCTTTTGCACCCTTGGTTTGTACAGGGTGAGCATGTTCGATGTGTGGCAAGGCAGTAGATAATAGTTCTATTTTTACTTAGACTGTATTTGGCTTAATAGGTGATATTCTAGGGGCCTGGGTTTCTATAATTATGAAAAATTTCAAACATGTAAAGGAAAAGAGACTAGTGTAATAAACTCCCTACGTCTGTGGTCCGGATTTAACAATTAGAAATTTTTGCCACGGTTGCTTCATCTACCTCCTCCTGTTTGCTCAACTATTTTGAAGAATATCCCAGACCTCAAGTCTTTTTTACTTCTACCTTCTTCAATAGTCAACTCTTTTATAAAAACAAGGACTTTTAAAAAGTTTATTTTATTGGAGTATAGTTGACTTACAATGTTGTGGTAGTTTCTGTCAAATAGCAAAGTGATTCAGTTACACATATAAATACACACACACACATACATACATACACACACACATATATATACACACACATTCTTTTTCATATTCCATCAGATATTGAATATAGTTCCTGTGCTATACAGTAGGGAAAGAAAGACTTTTTAATATAACTACAATACCTCTAATACATCAAACAAAATTAACAAAACTTACGTGTATCAGTTGATACTATCTCCCTATTCAGTCCCCCATGCTTTTGATTCAAAATTGTTATATGATATTTGGGCCGTTTGTTCAGAATCCACACAAAATCCTTGTTGTGTTAGGTTGTTAGGACGGCTGCATAGTTGAAGTCTTTTCTTCCTCACTACCTGCTTCCCTTCCTCCTTGCCTCTCCCTTCCTCCCTTCCCTTCCTCTCTTCATCTCTCTGTCCTTCCTGTTCTTGACTCTTCAAAGGAGCTGGGGAAGTTGTCCCATAGAATAGCCCCTATTCTGGATATTTCTGGTGGCTTCCCAGTTAATATACTCCATTGACCTCTACATTTCCTGCAAATTAGAAGTTAGCTCAACAGACCTGGTTAGATCCAGGTTGAGCTTTGATTTTAGGGTTTAGGTGGAGTGGACAGGAATACCTCGTACATGAAGCTGTGCCTTTATGCTGAACCACATCACGGAGCATGTGGTGTGTCTGCTTGTCACTCTCTTCACAGTGTTAGAATTGGTCAGTGCCAACAGCCCAGTCTCTCCATGGAGGCTTTCCCCCTTTCCTGTTGTGGTTTAATCCATTGCCAGTTGTTTCTGAATCGGTTCTATCATTAGGGTTTGCAGGATAACAAATATTTTAATCTGTTACACCATCCACATTTATTCTAAGAAAAATTTTCCCTTGTAAACTGTGACTTTTGATTTCTCTGAAATAGTTCATCCAAGAAATAAACCCAGTGCTCTTAATATCATCTCTTAAATATCTAGTTTCCTATCCAAGAGTAACTTTAGGTATGAAAATCACATAGTACTGAAGTGACCATGTAATTACAGGATTTTTATAGAGGAAAGATACTTCTTACTTGATTTTTATGAACAGTGTCAGTATTAGGACAACTTTATATAGTTAGCATATACAGTATTGATTATTTAGGAACTGGGACCCTTTTCTTTCAAGTTCTTCTTGGTCAAATATGTTTCTCTTTGCTGAGTCATGAGTGATTAGTTGAACTTCAGCAAGCAAAACAGTATCACAGGGCAGAGTAGTACTGTATAGGTGGGTAGCATATAAGGGATGATCTAATATTGCCAGATTTATAAACTTAAATTCAGGAGCAAAACTGTTATTTTTATTATTAGTTTATTTAACAACCACCAGTAACTCCATCTAATACTGTTAACAAAATAAGAAAAATATTTCACTTTTAGATGACATGACTGATTAAGAAAACCTATGGCGGTCAGCTTTAAAGCCATTTTTATAAACAGGAAAAATAAAGTTCTGGATATACTGTATCTTTATACCAACTGAAAAAACACTGGGAAAAGACCCCACTCAGAACTGTAACAAACAAAGCATAATACTTACCAATAAATTTAAGAAAGATATTAGACCTTTTGAAAGAAACTTAAAACATTTGAAAGCATCTTAAGATTTAAATAAATGAAGAGAAACTATTTCTTAATCTTGAGAATTGTTGGCAAATTATTTCACTATAAGCAATTAATAGATTTCTCAGTTTACTTCTGACTTTCAGATTTTCTAGTGACTTACTTTATTTGATAGTGATTCAACAATGAGGGTAAGTCTAAATCTACTACATACTGGAAGACGTTTAAAACATCAGTGGTAATGATGCCAGAACAGACGTGTAACTCAGGTAGTAGAAGAGAATTCTCTGCCGCTTGCAGATTTGGACAGAAGTTTTCCTTGAGCCCCTGACTTCTTGGTCAGTGAGAGTTGAGAGAAATGCCCTTCATCCTGTGACCTCAGCAAATCCCTGTCCCTCACGACCTCAGCTTTCTTGCCTCTGCAGCCACTGTGATTTCTTTGCCAGTGTCAGTACAGATGGAAAATCAGCCTCTTCTACTAGTTTTTTTAAAATGTAGCATTCAGTGAGTTTAGAGACTCGAGTAGGTGCTGTAATCAGCAAATTTTATCTTAATCTTTGGGCAAAACATTACTATTCACATCCTTGCCTCGCTTCTACTCTTTACTAAACTAATACAATTGCCTTTGTTAGAGGGAGTCTGAAAAGTATTTTTTCTGTCTTGTAAAACATGGATTACAGGAGTGTTATAAGGAATCCAAATTTAGTCCCATTTACTTACAACAACTTAACTATTTTTCATTATAGGAGAGGCCACTTAAAGGATATTCATTCAATGGTATTAGGTAGTGGTATAACTGCAAAAGGGATAAGACAAGAAAAGGCATTCATCCATACTTTATACAACCAGAGGAATTTTTTTAAAAAGTAGCATGGGAAATGCTTTTACATCTCATATATGAAGCATTAGTAGAACTCACCAAGATAAAGTATACCCTTGAATATTAAAAATGTTTGGCAGATCAAAATATTATAATTAAAAGGATCACTGAAAATTGTGGAAAATATCCAAAACAGAAGTTACAGAGAAAATGATAACAGATATGATAGTTTCATATTATTGCAGAATATGCAAATTTAGACTTCAAGATCCTAGCATATAAGTGAGAAAAAGTATGACAAGTTATGAGAATAAAGAAATAAGAGTAATATGAGGGGGAATATTTACCTATGCACTTACCAAAAAACTACAAATTATGACTTGGAAATACAGATTTTTCATTGTATTAAAAGGGCTAAATTTTCTTAAAAGAAATCTAATCTTGCAAGATAAGCAGTAATGCCAAACTCTTGGGGAGTGATTCAGGCGTGTATACTCGGAGTCACAGTAATGTTTAAATATTTCACTTGGGAATTTAGGAAATAAATATTGTGCTAATTATAAATCATATATGTAGAGACTAATTATAGAACATCACTGTAAAAATACTGTCTTTAAATAATAAGTTTTTGAAGACTCTAGAACAACTTCCCAAGAGAACTTTTTGCTTTGATGAAAATATCCTATGATTTACACTAATATTATAGCCACTAGTCACACACATGGCTACTGAGCATGTGAAATGTGGCTGATGCACCTTAGGAACTGAATTTTTAATTTTATTTAACAGCATTTAAATTTAAATACTCATGTAGCCACAGTATTGGGCATTGCAGTTCTAGAAATGTGGAGAAATGTTAGGTGTAAGTGAAAATAAACTAGTAAGTTTACATACCACGATTACAAGTGTGTATATACTTGTATGTACGTATGTAAAGTGGTATCCACAGTTAAATTTGAAGGAAATGGGTGATTTTTAAAATGCTAATTAGAAAATCAAGTGAAAATAATGGCAGCACTCCACATTTGTGCTGTTCAGTATGGTAGCTACCAGCCCTATGTGGCAGTTTAAATACAAATTAATTAAGTAAAAATTAAAACTTCAGTACCTCAGTCACACTGGTACATTTTGGGTACTCAGTAACTCTTTGTGGCTAATGCTTACATTTGGACAGAGCAGATACAGAAATCAGCTATTGCAAAATGTTCTGTTGTAAGTGCTGTAGAGAGAACCGATGGGAGGAATATACAGGAACAAGTCCTTAATAACTTAACTGATGAGTCAATTTTGAAGGGCACAAGTGAGTTAGAACGGGAAATGCAAGTTGGTAGAAAGTATAAGGAATAGTATCAGAAGACGCTACTTTTGTAACCCAGATCAGCATCCCATAAAGTACAGGCAGTGGACTAGTGAAGAGTCTGCTGTCCCTGACTGCCTGCTTCCTCTCAACCTCAGTACTTGCCTAGAACCTTGTATAGCCATGTGATACTTCTGTGTCATCTGAGCACATCACCTGTCTTACCTCATTGAGGAAGCTGCCTGGAGAATCCCGCTGTGGTCTGAGCTGAGTAATAGCTATGAGCTATGGGAAACATTAGTCAGGATAAAAAAGAGAAAGCAGATTGCTTCTGACAGTCGTGTAAGAAGCTAAGTCACTTGTACTGTACCTTAATAATCTGTGCTTGCAAGTGCGGTTAAGCGCTGAACACTGAATTTCCAAATGTGGTAACTTAAACTTCATTGCCCCTGCTTTTGGAGATGCGGCAAGGGATCCCTCACCCTCTAATGGGAGCCAGGATTTTAAAGAAGCTCCCAGGCAGGGCCTCTGTCTGGGGAACTTATGTCCTCTTCTTGACCCTCCTGGGCCTGGGATTCAACCAAGTAGTGGAATCTTTTTCTTTCAGCAGAATTTCCAACTTTATGTTTTCCTTTACCCCCTTTAAGGTCATTAGTTCTTTGTAACTGTGTTCACTCCTCTCCCCAAAATTAGTTTCAAAGGTTTCGCAACATGTCCAGATAGGAAATATTGTTCTAAATTCAGTGAATTTTTAAAGTTTTGTTTTAAAATTTCTTCCTTTTTTCACATTTAATCCTGATGCCCTGATATAAGATATTAAATTGAATTCTTTGTGAAATAGGGAAAGCTCTTTACTACTATAATCAAGGCATGATCTGTCAGCTAAACATTGTTTTACTGGTAATCATCAGTCCTAGATTTACTGCCTGTTTTCTTATTGTGGTTTTGTCTGTATGTTTAACAGTTGCCTGTGCCCTGAGGTGAAAGGCCCTATGGGCACCGTCCAGTGTATTTGGAGGGCCAGTTGCAGAATTTGGGGTCAAATGAAACCACATATTTTGTAATAGTTTGTTCTTCTAGTAGCCTTGCATTTTTTCTTTTTTTTTTGAGTGGAGGGTAGTTGCTTTACAATATGGTATGGATTTCTGTCATACATCAACCTGAATCAGCCATGGGTATACAAGCCTTGCATTTTTATTAAAAAACATATACAACACATACGTATTTAGTTCTTTATCAATATGATTGTTGTATCTGTTATGATTTCAGCATTTTTTCTTTTTCTCCCTGATTTATCAACTTTGGGAAGAGTTGTAAGACTACTTGAAGGAAATCAATCTGTGTTCTTAGTCTGTAAGTGACAGGAAAGCAAATAAATGAATAATATTCAGCATTTCCTATTTAAATTTTGTTTTTTTTTGAGATTAAATAAAACATAAATATTTACTTGAAATATGTATGAAAATCGTACTGATAGAATGGCATCTTCTGATTTTAAAATTATGCTAATGATTTACTTAAGCATAGTTATGCATGTATTGATAGATAACTGTATTATCACTTGGTTTATGTAGACCTCTTCAAAGATGAAAAATAATTAATACTAAAGTATTAAAAAGGCATGTTTCTTTCACTTATATTAATATTCTTACAACTGATACTGCATAATGTACTGTGAATGTACAGTGTGTGATTTCCAGCCCTTTTCAGGAATTTGGCTTGAAATAATATATTTATAACATTTCCTCATAAATATTTTAAGATACAACATTTTTAAAACATTATATTCCTAAGTTACTTAATATGTGTTTAGGAATGTTGGTGTTGTTAATATTGTTTTCAAATAATACAGTTTCAAACTCCTTAGAACACTTGTAGGCTTCTAATTGTTTCATTTGTGTAACTTTCAACCTTGAGAATATTGGCTAATTGGTTAGTATTCTTTCTACTTACCAATTTTATTTTTAGTACTTACTGTGTGCCTGGAGCTATTTTAGACTGTATAGGTAGGTAATCAGTATAAAAAAGTAAAAGCACCCCAAATCCTTTTCCTCCAGGAGCCCACATTTAGTAGATGCTCCACGTATGATTATGTGGCATTTAACTCAAAGGGCCACTTCTCTGTTAATTGTCGGGAAATGCATGTCATCAAAGAGAGACAGAGGCAGAACAAAATTTCTATTTGTTCTTTTTAACTCATTGCTTTTCAGTGAGTTTAGCTCTCCTAAGTATTTTAATGGCATTTACGACTGTGATTATTTGACAACCTAGAATTTTTCTGTATTTTTCTCATCTCCCAACTGGTAGTTCAGTGTAGAGGAAGAAGTTGAACTAGTCACTTAAGGTTTTAGGGTTTAAAGAGAAGTCATATTCTTTAGGGAAAATACTTTTTGTGAAAGAAGAGAATATGGCTTTTGGAAGACTCCTGATTTTATCTAATGTATTTCTTCAGAGCCTACCATTTGTATTCTAGATAAACTTGAATCACATGGGAAGATCTCAGTGTAATATTTGACTCTCCTCTTCTCTTCAGGAAAATCTTAAACTTCACCACCAGAAGATTAAAAAGAGGTCCCTCCTGCACCGGGAAGGCTCTGCAGGTCTTTTCAGTGTTCTTGGAGGTGTGGGCTGTGAGCCCTGGTCACTTTGTGTCATCCTCCTTGTTCTCTAAAGGTAAGCACCGAGCAGGGAGCACGCTCAGGGCCGAGGCCCCTGCAGGACTGGCTTTGGAATGCTCCGCGGAGGCCTGGAGACGCCCCTGCCTCTCTCACAGAAGAGAGGCAGCCGCTCGTGTGGGCAGGACGCCACACGCACTGTCAAGCAGGGATGGTTCTCCGTGTGGAGAGTGCACACGTCCTAGAGATGCGGGGCACTTTTTGTTTTGTTTTCCAAAAATTCCACTTCACAGTGAAACTTGTCTTCCACTTCAGTCTGCATTTAAATCAGCTTAATAACTACCATCGTTGATCCTTCAAAAACTCTTCTTGGATGTATTAAGATTTGCATTCAAGAATTTTGACACAGTGACAGCATTTAAGCAGTCTGCTTAAATTGATGTAACCAGCTTTGAAGATTTGCTTTTCATGGTCTTCTTGAAGCTTACCTTTACTTCAGAGAAAGTCCCTCAAACCATTTTTTTAAATCTCTGCTAAGCTTCAAAAAGTGTGAAAGCAAATGTCTTCTTACTCTTTAATAGGTATGTGGTCATAAAATTCATGTCAGATCGTAACAGGCCATTGGAGACCTAATGTCTACAGAACATTTCAGATTGTAATCACCAGGACATTGGTATTGGCAGTGAGTACTTGGTGCTCATGAAGATATTAAATATCTATATCTAATTTTGTTCATCTTTTTTTAAGCTCTTAAAATGATCTGGGAAACTTTAGTTCTAAAAGATTTGAACTTTTTATGAACTATCAGATTTAGGAGAAATCTGCTGATTTTTGTCTGGTTAGGCCTGTCTTTGGTTTATGATAATTCTGTTTTATTTTCAAAGCAATTGTTCTTCCTATATCTGTGTAATGAAAAGATATTAAGAAGGGAAAGTACACTTTGTGTTTGCTGTTAGAATGAGTACAAAAACGACTGAGGCCTTCTATGAAAAAACCTTGAGAATCAATTTTTGTGTGTGTATGTATTTGGGTTAGAACTAGTCTTGCTTATTACAACTGCAGGCACCTTTAAAAGATTTAAATCTACTTTGGAGATGATATAGGTTACATTAGTGAAAAACACAGGTTACTAAGAATTTGGAAATCTCTATATAATTTTCTTTTGATTTTTAATTTGGAAGAACATGTTAAATAATTTTTAACTTTTATAACAGCATGGAACAGAATTCAGTTCAGTTCAGTTGCTCAGTCATGTCCGACTCTTTGTGACCCCATGAATTGCAGCACGCCAGGCCTCCCTGTCCATCACCAACTCCCAGAGTTCACCCAGACTCATGTCCATCGAGTCAGTGATGCCATCCAGCCATCTCATCCTCTGCCGTCCCCTTCTCCTCCTGCCCCCAATCCCTCCCAGCATCAGAGTCTTTTCCAATGAGTCAACTCTTTGCATGAGGTGGCCAAAGTACTGGAGTTTCAGCTTCAGCATCAGTCCTTCCAATGAACACCCAGGACTAATCTCCTTTAGGATGGACTGGTTGGATCTCCTTGCAGTCCAAGGGACTCTCAAGAGTCTTCTCCAACACCACAGTTCAAAAGCATCAATTCTTTGGCGCTCAGCCTTCTTCACAGTCCAACTCTGACATCCATACATGACCACTGGAAAAACCATAGCCTTGACTAGACGGACCTTTGTTTCTTTGGGCCAGTTGAGAAAAAAATTTGAGTTGAAAGTCAAACCAAGTGAAAATGTAAGGTGGAGTATATAAAAATAAACAAGTATTACTTCTTACCTAAGCTTTAGCTTTTTTTTATTCTAAAAAAGCCTCCTCCCCCAGCCCCTGTCATTTTTGAAACAAGCTTTGTCTTACTATAGTATTGACAACGTAGTTTGTTTTTCTTTTTTTAAATTTTATTTTATTTAACTTTATAATATTGTATTGGTTTTGCCATATATCAAAATGAACCTACCACAGGTATGCATGTGTTCCCATCCTGAACCCTCCTCCCTCGTCCCTCCCCATACTTTTTAAAAAGAAAAATTTATTTTGTAGTTGTAGAACCAGTGCTCTAATTTCACATCCATTGTTGTTTATCTTTCAGTTGCTAAGTTGTGTCCAACTCTTTGTGACCCATGGACTGCAGCATGCCAGGCTCCACTTCCCTTCACTGTCTCCCAGAGTTTGCTCAAATTCATGTCCATTGAGTTGGTGATGCCATCCAACCATCTCATCCTCTGCCACCTGCTTCTCCTTTTGCCTTCAACTCTCCCCAGCATCAGTCTTTTCCAGTGAGTCCGCTCTTTGCATCAGGTGGCCAAAGTATAGGAACTTTAGCATCAGTCCTTCTAATGAATATTCAGGGTTCATTTCCTTTGGAATTGACTGATTTGATCTCCTTGCAGTCCAAAGAACTCTCAAAAGTCTTCACCAGGGCCACAATTCAAAAGCAGCAATTCTTTAGTGCTCAACCTTCTTTATGGTCCAACTCTCACATCTGTACATGACTACTGGAAAAAACCTAGCTTTGACTATATTGACCTTTGTTGGCAAAGTAATGTCTCTGCTTTTTAATACTCTCTCTAGGTTTGTCATAGCTTTCCTTCTAAGGAGCAAGTGTCTTTTAATTTCATGGCTGTAGTCACTGTCTGCAGTGATTTTGGAGCCCAAGAAAATAAAATCTGTCACTGTTTCTACTTTTTCCCATTCTGTTTGCCATGAAGTGATGGGACCAGATGCTATGATCTTAGTTTCTTGAATGTTGAATTTTAAGGCAGCTTTTTCATTCTCTTTCACCCTCATCAAGAGGCTCTTTAGTTCCTCTTCACTTTCTGCCATTAGTGTGGTATCATCTGCATATCTGAGGTTGTTGATATTTCTCCCAGCAATCTTGATTCCAGCTTGTGGTTCGTCCAGCCCTGCATTTAGCATGATAGACTCTGCATATTATTAAATAAGTAAAATATTGATAATTTTTTGATAATTATAAAATTTGATAATATTTAGGAGTGGACACCGATGTGGTAGTACTGAGAGATTCTTCCACTGGAACTAGGGTCCGGGAGATTTTATTTTTATGTGCACCTGCACAACTTAATCATACACAACGTGCACATACTAGAGTTCATTTCTTTTGTACATAAGACCTTATCAAAGAACAGGTTTCTGAATTGTCTCTCAGTTATATTTGGATGCTGTGTTTTGTTTTTGTTTTTAACATATGGAAAGCAGTCTTTGCTAGAATTTTATTTCCTTGGTATGGTCATGTCCCCTGCCCACTCTCATATCTAGACAGAAGTGAGAGGCAGCCCTTTGTTTACTAATATTGATTTTTTAGAGAAAGAACAGCAAGGAAATTCTAGACTTTCCTCTTCTTGAGGCATGTAGACCAGCTCTGTCCAGTAAAAATGTAATGCAAGTCACAAATACAAGCTACATGTGTAATTTTAAGAGTTTTTTGGTCGCCACATAAAAAGTAAAAGAAGTGGGCAGAATTACTTTTGATTATATTTTATTTAATCTAATATATCTAAAATATTGTTATTTCAACATGCAGTTAGTACAAAAGTTTATGAGATGTTGTACCTTTTTCACACTAAGCATCAAACTCGGGTGTGAACTTTACATTTATGGAATGTTTCATATTGAACTGGCCTCAGTTCGAGTGCTTCATAGCTGCACATTGCTTGTGACCACCGTGTTGGTGCAGATCTGGACTGAGAGTGGAAGGCCCACTCTAGCACCATCCTGAGTAACCCTGTGAGGCCCCACTGGGTTACAGTGTGCAGAGTTAGCAGAAGACAAAAACAATTCAGGATGCCCAGCTTAATTTGAATTTCAGATAAATAACAAATTAGTGTGATTATGTCCCATGCTGTGTTTGGAATATACTAAGAAAAAGGTATTTTTCTGAAACGCACATTTAACTGTGAATCCTGGTTTCTATCTGGCAGTCCTACCCTGGTTGGAGTGGAAGACACCAGTCTGTAGGACCAGAGGATAGAGAATCTTGTCCTCTGTGGATAAGTTTTATAACCCTCCGAAAACCAGTATGCAAACCAGAAACTGTCTGTAGCCCATTTCTTCCTAATTCTCCTCCATTGGCAGGCGGATTCTTCTCCACAGATTCTTTACCACTGAGCCACCAGGGAAGCCCCTCTTCCTAATTCTCTAAGATGTTTAAGAGACAGACTGCTACTGCTGCTAAGTCGCTTCGGTTGTGTCTGACTCCGTGCGACCCCATAGACGGCAACCCACCAGGCTCGTCTGTCCCTGGGATTCTCCAGGCAAGAATACTGGAGTGGGTTGCCATTTCCTTCTCCAATGCATGAAAGTGTAAGTGAAGTCGCTCAGTCGTGTCCGACTCTTAGTGACCCCATGGACTGCAGCCTACCAGGCTCCCCCGTCCATAGGATTTTCTAGGCAAGAGTACTGGAGTGGGGTGCCATTGCCTTCACCTAAGAGACAGAAGAGGAATTTATATATGACAGGGACTCAGTCTTTGTATAATTGAACATTTAAAATCTAAATTATCACATTAAAATGTAAGGTTGATTAAATTTTATAAATTGAATGATTAGTTACTTGAGTTCATAAAGGAGAGCTTGTTGAAGTCGAACAACGTATTATGAGTATCAGACCTTATGAAAAACCATCCACCCTTGGTGATAATCTCAGCAGTTTTTAGGGTCCTGGCTGTTTCAAGTTACCTTCTTACTGTTGGCTACACTGCAGCTGACTCTGCACATGACTCTTGACTTGGCAGGCATTAATACAAAATACTAGGTTGCTCAATGCCAAGATACGATATTTAAGTACCTGTGATGCTCTGCTCTCTGGTTGACCATGGGACGTCACCCTGATCAACAGGCAGTCAGTTCCTATACCTGCATCACTTACTCCCCTTCAGGGCTTCTTTTACAGAGGAACAGCTTTCCATTCTTATACTTTAACATTTATTTTACATATTATTTATTTAGTTAGTTTTTAAATGTTCTGGCTGTGGCACGTGGCACACAGGATCTTAGTTCCCCAACCAGGGATTGAACCCATGCCTCCTGTTGTGGAAGTGCTGTCTTAACCTCTGGATCACTAGGGAATTCTTTTCTTTAACATTTTTTAATGTTGCAATTTTAATGCCGATTTTGAAGCATGTAACAGCAAGTCTAGTAGTGTCTCCATCCCTCTTAAACTGTCGAGGAGGGACCATTCGTAATTCGTGTTTTCTAAGGACAGTAGTTACACCACCCCCACACTTCCTGTGGGGGAGCACCTGCCTCCCAGGGTGGATGACTAGGTGAGCCCTGCTCCATTCCAGGCAGGCAGGGAGAGCCGAGGCCAGCGCACTGTGGCAGCGTATGGCAGTGTAGCGGCTGGGTGTAAGCCATGGCGCATTCCAAATCCCCTCATGCTTAGGAGGATGAACCCAAGAGTGTGGATATGGTTATAATTACTGCATTTCCTTCAGAGAACAAGAATTACAGGTAAGTTTTTTTTTTTTTTGGAGGGGGCAGTGATCCCACAATTACTTTAAAGTAAGTTTAAGGATCTGAAAGTACTCCCTTTCCCTCAAAACAGTCACCTGCTGCTGCTGCTGCTAAGTCGCTTCAGTCGTGTCCGACTCTGTGCGACCCCATAGACGGCAGCCCACCAACCTAAAAGACCTCAAATGCAGCTTACGTTACGTAATAGTTTTCTTCCTCACTCCAAGGAGTTGAGCCTGGTAATGGGGAGGGTTGGAAGGAGACGACTTATTGTGATTTGAAAGCTGTGAATGTCATACATTACCATGTCTAGAAATATCCTGGCTTTACATAAGAATCTTATCTTGCCTAACTTCTAATGCCTTAAGTATGAATTATTTTGTCAAATTAGCACCTGTGTCTATATATAAATAAGGTGTTCAGGCTTTCCAAGCTAATATCTTTAGTAGCAATGAGTAAATTAATGAATTGTGTTTGGGTTTTCACATTTATTCTCAAGCCTGACTTTCTTTTGTTTAAAGACGTTAACCTTATTTCTGAAACCAACATTTAAAACTACAAAATACTTTAAATACCACCTAGCTCCATTTTTACCAAGTGGTACTTGGATGAGTTTCAGAGGGTCTGTGAATACCCTGGAATTATAATCAAATTTTCTATGTATGTGTTTTTTGCTGGGAAGAATGTCTGTACTTTTTCCATCATCTTCTTGAAGGGTTTTATAACAAAAAATTTGATAAACACTGATCTGGACTAAAGTTATCTCTTTATTGACAAACTGAGGTTCAGAAAATATGTTACTTGCCTTCATTCATTTAAAACTTAATATTCATAAAAACTAACATTTAATTCTAAGAAACATTGTACTTATTTTTAGAAGGAAAAAGCTTTAATTTGAATTAGTTAGACTTGAGAAATACCAGCCTAAATGGGAACATTTACTTTGCTAATAGTTTCTCATGTTCCCCGCTTTGACTGCAGTCTCTACCAGCTGTCACGTGAAAATGACTCCTCAATAAATTGTGAGACTGTGCAATAGATTCTTGAAGGTGGAGTAAAGAAAAAAATGAATTATCTAATATCATTCAAATCCTTCCTTCAAAAAGAGTTAAGACTCAACAAAATAAGAAATAATGTTATTTTTTAAATTATTTTCAGAGTATTTTTAAAAAGAAGTTAATTGCCCTAATAAACATCACACTGAGCATTATTGGGACCTTTCCTGGTTCTGAACTCTGGTTAAATTCTGCGATTAGATGGTGTACACGTCAAGGTGTGGTTCAGTGATAGAGTATTTTAAGGTTATTCTCTTTATTGTAAGATGCTTTTAAATCAACTATACTCCAAAAAAATTCTAAAAGTGATAGTAGTACTTTAGAAATGTTATGTAAGCAAGTTCTATATTAAGGAAACTAATCTTTCTCAAAATAAAGGATGTGTCTTTATCCTTGCTTTTACTGCTTCTGGCCAGTAAAGTCTACCTAACTTTAGATTTAATGAATTTTAATGAATATTACAATACAAAGAAATTTGAGGGATGATACACAGAAAGCAATTACTTCCCAAAAGGAATAGAAAAAAGTAAGGCAACTCAGGATATTACCTGTATTTTTAATTTAAACCTCATTACACTTAAAAATTTCTAAAATTTGTAGCCTAAGGCTCATTATAGAAAATGGCATTGATTTCCCAAAAAGATGACAGCTTTGTTCTTTTGGGTATTAGCACTCAAGGTGGTTATCACTTGTGCTCTCTGTCCTTATAGCCAGTAACCTTTTAAGTGTTTTTTTTTCCAGGAAGAACAGTTTGTGAATCAACAGGCTATCTGTATTACTTGCCATGGGTAATTATAACAAATAAGGAGTTATAGTTTTACTTTTTATTCAGCAAATTATTTTGTGTTTAAAATAGAAAAACTTAAATTCTTCTTAGGAACATTTACAAATATAGTTTTTTTAAGTTGAGATAGACAGATATTAAATATTCTCTTTGCATGCAAAGAAGCTGAAAAAATTGACCTACTCACTCAGTCCACTCAGAGCCTTGGTAGAGCCTTGGTTTTCACAACTGGTTAAAAATAACCAACATTTGAATGTAGATGAGTAAAAAATTATGATCAATTTCAGGATTTTATTACCTTCAGTTCAGTTCAGTCACT
Organism: Bos indicus; assembly: GCF_029378745.1. Taxonomy (NCBI): domain Eukaryota; kingdom Metazoa; phylum Chordata; class Mammalia; order Artiodactyla; family Bovidae; genus Bos; species Bos indicus. The sequence goes on along the minus strand of NC_091772.1, from coordinate 33,954,658 downwards.
CAGTTGTGTCCAACTCTTTGCGACCCCATGAATCGCAGCACGCCAGGCCTCCCTGTCCATCACCAACTCCAGGAATTCACTCAGACTCACATCCATCGAGTCAGTGATGCCATCCAGCCATCTCATCCTCTGTCGTCCCCTTCTCCTCCTGCCTCCAATCCCTCCCAGCATCAGAGTCTTTTCCAATGAGTCAACTCTTTGCATGAGGTGGCCAGAGTACTGGAGTTTCAGCCTTAGCATCATTCCTTCCAAAGAAATCCCAGGGCTGATCTCCTTCAGAATGGACTGGTTGGATCTCCTTGCAGTCCAAGGGACTCTCAAGAGTCTTCTCCAACACCACAGTTCAAAAGCATCAATTCTTTGGCGCTCAGCTTTCTTCACAGTCCAACTCTCACATCCATACATGACCACAGGAAAAACCATAGCCTTGACTAGACGAACCTTTGTTGGCAAAGTAACGTCTCTGCTTTTGAATATGCTATCTAGGTTGGTCATAGCTTTCCTTCCAAGGGGTAAGCTTCTTTTAATTTCATGGCTGCAGTCACCATCTGCAGTGATTTTGGAGCCTCCAAAATAAAGTCTGACACTGTTTCCACTGTTTCCCCATCTATTTCCCATGAAGTTATGGGACCGGATGCCATGATCTTTGTTTTCTGAATGTTGAGCTTTAAGCCAACTTTTTCACTCTCCGTTTTCACTTTCATCAAGAGGGTTTTTAGTTCCCTTTCACTTTCTGCCATAAGGGTGGTGTCATCTGCATATTAATATTTCTCCTGGCAATCTTGATTCCAGCTTGTGCTTCTTCCCCCACAGCGTTTCTCATGATGTACTCTGCATAGAAATTAAATAAGCAGGGTGACAATATACAGCCTTGATGTACTCCTTTTCCTGTTTGGAACCAGTCTGTTGTTCCATGTCCAGTTCTAACTGTTGCTTCCTGACCTGCATGTAGGTTTCTCAAGAGGCAGGTCAGGTGGTCTGGTATTCACATGTCTTTGAGAATTTTCCACAGTTTATTATGATCCACACAGTCAAAGGCTTTGGCATAGTCAATAAAGCAGAAATAGATGTTTTTCTGGAACTCTCTTGCTTTTTCAATGATCCAGCGGATGTTGGCAATTTGATCTCTGGTTCCTCTGCCTTTTCTAAAACCAGCTTGAACATCTCGAAGTTTGCGATTCATGTATTGCTGAAGTCTGGCTTGGAGATTTTTGAGCATTACTTTACTAGCATGTGAGATAAGTGCAATTGTGTGGTAGTTTGAGCATTCTTTAGCATTGCCTTTCTTTGGGATTGGAATGAAAACTGAACTTTTTCAGTTATTACCATAGATTATTATTTAAAATGGAATTTTGAAATAAATTTAATAGCTGTATTAAAAGTGACTTCTCTATGTTACCACATACATGGCTTCCTACTTTGCTGTGTATAAATAATTTAGCATGTAACTCTTACTTCCTTTAAGTTATGTATCAAAAACTTTTAGCAGTTTCACTGTTTATACTGCAGTTCATAGACTGAAACTTTGCCACAACTACCTGCCATGTTCTTGTATAGGAAATAAATTTATTCAGCCAGCTATCAAATATACAGAGAACTGAGAGAACAGAGAGGTAAATAAAACACGTGCCCTGCCCTCAGAGAATTCACAGTCTCATACAGATGTGTGGTGAGGCCATGCAGAGGGGAGACAGGGATGGTAACCTCGTCTCAGATCAGGGAAGACTTCCTGGGGAAAATGAAATTTTAACTGAATCTGAGCATTGCTAGGAGTTAGTCCAACAAAATGCAGAGGCGGAATAAGCATATATGAAAGCCGTAAAGGGAGAAAGAGTGACGATTTAAGACAAAGACTTACAGAGACCTTGTGGTGAAATGTATTTCAGGTCACTGTTAGAAATTTGGCTTTGGGGCTTCAGCTCAGGGTGGTGGGAGGTCATCGAGCAGCATGTTTTATTTTTTCTAAAACTTTTAACTAAAGCCTCATACACATCCAGAAGAGTGACCATATCATAAGTATATAGATTGATGAATTTCACAAATTGAATACATGTATGTGACCATCTCCTGAGTGAAGAAACAGAAGTCCCCTCTCACCTTTCCTTCCCGTCAGTGTTCCCTCTGGCCCACCTTCTTCATAGGTTACAGAAATGGGAGCATCCTGTACAGGCTCATTTCAGGGAAAGAAGCCAGACACAGCATCATAATTACGAGAGTCATCATGTAGTTGAGTGTAGTTGCCAGTCATTCTCGCTTCTCTGTAAAGCTCCGTCACATGAATGTACCACAAGATTTGCGCTTTTCTGAGACTGCTGCGTCTGCTCTATGAAGGATAGAAAGATGGGAGGTTGTTAGCTTCACAGTCAGTTTAGGTTTGCACTAGTGTGGCGATGGTGAGGATGAAGAGAATTGGGTGTGTTAGAGATTTAAGAGTGAGAATTTATTGGGCGTCACATGTAGTTAGGTGAGCGATCGAAGAATACAGAGACACCAAGGGTATCTACGGTTTCTGACTTGGGCAGAAATGGTGTTCACTTTATTAAGCCCTAAACTGGAGAGGAATGGATCTTGATGTTTGTGTTTTAGTGATACAGGGGGATGATTAATTCACTGTCTGACCTGTGTGAGGTCCTGTGCCCAGGCCTGCTTTATACAGCTAAGTACCTGTCGGTTGAATGGATGCATGATTTTACATTCACTGATAATAGTGTGCTAAAAAAGAGCTCTTTTGCATAGAGAATGTTGTAAATCTTGTCTTTCTTCACCTGTAAATCTCATCAAATACTGTCTCTAAATGTTTGTAGGAGTGATTTTGTCGCATCTTCTAGAACTTCCCCCTAAAACAGTACTAATTTCATAGGCAAGCAGAGTTACACTTCCCTGTTAATATATACATGATATGAAAGGCATTGCAGTGCCTTCACACTTTGTGTATGTGTGTGTGAGGACTTTTTAAAATTGAAATCTGGTTGATTTACAATGTTGTGTTTCAGGTATATACAAAGTGATTCAGTTATACATACATATATATTCTTTTTGTTAATATTTTCTCCCATTATACATTATTACAAGATATTAAGTAGAGTTCCCTGTTTTATACAATAGGTCCCTGTTCATTATCTCTTTTATATATAGCAGTGTACATATGCTAACCCAAAACTCCTGATTTATCCCTCCCTACCATGTTTCCTCTTCAGTAGCCATAAGTTTGCTTTCTAAATCTGTGCATCTGTTTCTGTTTCATAAAAACTTAATTTATATAGTTTTTAAAATTTTAGATTCCACATATGAATGATAGCATATGATGTTTGTCTTTCTCTAACTGATCTCACTCAGTGTGACAGTTTCTAGGTTCATGTTGCTGCAGATGGCATTATTTCATTCCTTTTTATGGCTAAGTGGTCTTCCATTGTATATACGTACCATATCTTTAACCATTCCTCTGCTGATGGACGCTAAGGTTGCTTGCATGTCATGGCAATTGTAAATAGTGCTGCTGTGGTCACTGGGGTGCATGTATCTTATAAAATTAGTGTCTTCTCCAGATATAAATCTGGGTGGGATTGCTGGATTGTATGGTAGCTCTCTTTTTTAGTTTTTAAGGAACCTCTGTTCTGTTCTCCATAAAGGCGTCCCCAATTTACATTTCCACAGTGTAGGAAAGTTCCCTTTTCTCCACACCTTCTCCACACCGTCTCTTCTTTTTTATAGACTTTCTGATGTTGACCATTCTAACTGATGTGAGGCGATACCTCGTTGTAGTTTTGAAATTTGAATTTCTCTAGTAATTAGTGATGTTGGGCATCTTTTCATGTGCCTGTTGGCCATTTGTATGTGTACTTTGGAGAATTGTGTTTACTTCTTATGCCCATTTCTGGGTTGGGTTGTTTTTGATATTGAGCTATATGTGCTGTCTGTCTGTCTTGGAGTTTAAATTGAGTTTCTGTCGTTGGTATTTTGTTTAATTAGCACAGTACACACACCTTAAAGTGAGTTTGTTTCTGTGAAATGATTGTTTACTTGGCAAATCTTAACATGTCAAATGTTCATTAGATTTTGGAAGGGCAGAGGAAAGAAAGATGAGAATGAGGTAAAACCTACAACCTGAGCACGAGTCGTGGCAGGTGCCACGGGCAGGACACTGGGTGTCAAAGCATGGATGATAAACCTGAGTGTAGAATGCCACGGGGTAGGCGGAGCTGTGAGCCCGAAGCTTCGCCTGCTGTGCAGTGCTGCCGGGCTGAGCGCACCCTCGGGAAGTTTCATAGGAAGAACAGTAATCAGTATAGCGCTGACAGTGAGATCACGAATAGACATGTCCATTTACCCCTGTACCCATATCAAGATTCAGTGTGGCACTTAGACCACGAAATTTAAACTAAATGCAGTTTATCATGTTGGTGAAAGAAAAAAAAAAAACCTAAGCAATCATGATCACAATTTTCAGTTAATAGTTTTACCCAGCTTTGGGCTTTGTTGCATATGAGATGGTACTATTTTAAAAATTAACACTCCATTTCATTTCATGATTGTTTTTTAAATTTTTGCCTGTAATCGATGTTGACATAGTTAAATCAGACCTGTATTTTCAGAAGGCACTGAAAAGTTAACTGGTTTGTTTCAGTGCAGTTCAGTTCAGTTGCTCAGTCGTGTCCAACTCTTTGTGACCTCCATGAACTGCAGCATGCCAGGCCTCCCTGTCCATCACCAACTGCCGGAGTCTACCCGAACCCATGTCCATCGAGTTGATGATGCCTTCCAACCATCTCATGCTCTGTTGTCCCCTTCTCCTCCTGCCCTCAATCTTTCCCAGCTGCTGCTGCTAAGTCACTTCAGTCATGTCCGACTCTGTGTGACCCCATAGACGGCAGCCCACCAGGCTCCGTTGTCCCTGGGATTCTCCAGGCAAGACTACTGGAGTGGGTTGCCATTTCCTTCTCCAGTGCATGAAAGTGAAAAGTAAAAGTGAAGCCGCTCAGTTGTCCGACCCTCAGCGACCCCATGGACTGCAGCCCTCCAGGCTCCTCCATCCATAGGATTTTCCAGGCAAGAGTACCGGAGATCTTTCCCAGCATCAGGGTCTTTTCCAGTGTGTCAGCTCTTCGCATCAGGTGGCCAAAGTATTGGAGTTTCAGCTGCAACATCAGTCCTTCCAGTGAACACTCAGGCCTGATCTCCTTTGGGATGGACTGGTTGGATCTCCTTGCAGTCCAAGGGACTCTCAAGAGTCTTCTCCAACACCACAGTTAAAAGCATCAATTCTTCTGTGCTCAGCTTTCTTTATAGTCCAAGTCTCACATCCATACATGACTACTGGAAAAACCATAGCCTTGACTAGACGGACCTTTGTTGGCAAAGTAATGTCTCTGCTTTTTAATATGCTGTCTAGGTTGGTCATAACTTTCCTTCCAAGCATCTTTTAATTTCATTGCTGCAATCACCATCCGCAGTGATTTTGGAGTCCAGAAAAATAAAGTCAGCCACTGTTTCCACTGCTTCCCCATCTATCTGCCATGAAGTGGTGGGACCAGATGCCATGATCTTCGTTTTCTGAATGTTGAGCTTGAAGCCAACTTTTTCACTCTCCTCTTTCACTTTCATCAAGAGGCTTTTTAGTTTTTCTTCACTTTCTGCCATAAGGATGGTGTCATCTGCATATCTGAAGTTATTTGTATTTCTCCCAGCAGTCTTGATTCCAGCTTGTGTTTCTTCCAGCCCAGCGTTCCTCATGATGTACTCTGCATATCAGTTAAATAAGCAGGGTGACAGTATACAGCCTTGACGTACTCCTTTTCTCATTTGGAACCAGTCTGTTGTTCAGCATATACTTATGAAATAAATGTGTTTGTAACAGTGTTATAGCTGAAGGTGATGATGCCAAGAAGTATTTCTGCCTTTACTGCTAGCGTTCTAGTCGGGAAACTCAGAACATATAGAAACAGTGAGCTGATGCAAATTATTATGGGGTTAACTGATTGAATGGTGTTGAAGAAGCAGTGAATCCAGAGGAAAGAAATTATGGGGTTATCAAAGAAATGATAGGTATGGTAGAGTCCAATTTGGTGCTTGATGGATAAGAGGATTTGAATTGCTCAGTAAGTCAGCAGATATAACAGCCCAGATGATTGATTTTTAGATTATCTGTAAGTATAATTTTACTTTACTTGTCATAATGTAGTAATTAATTGTTTAAATTTTACTTGTTATCATATGGTATCTATTTAGATTTTATCTGTGAAATTACCTGAAGGGACAAAATGATTATGCTTTTTAAGTTCAGAGGATCTTCCCCTGAGAGCTATGGATCAGCTTCAGTGAATGTGGACCTCTCTGAAATGAAAACAGAGGTTTAGATGTGTATCATTTCTGGTGGAAGACTTGTTGACTTTATCAGGACCCTGAAGGACCCGACAATCCAAAAAATCATTAATAAAACGGCTCTTGCTCTCCTGACATAACATATTTTTAATCGAACACCTGACTTCCATCTCTTGCATCGTTTAATTTTTCCTTCACTACTAGCTCTTTTCCATCAACATACAGGTAATGCTGTTTTGTTTTGTTTGGTTTTTTTTTTCCCCTCCCACCTTAAAAAATTTCCTGTTCTGATTTTCCCTTCAGTTACTGCCGAGGGTCTTTTCATTTGCAGCTAATCTCTCTGAAAGAGTTGACTGTGTTGGGATTTCAGTTTGTGTAGCCCCGGCCACCTCACCAGAATTGTCCTTCTTACTGACCCCGGTGATGGGCTTTTCAGCCCTCAGCTCATGTGACCGGCAGCAGCTCTGACTGCTGTCTTTATCTGGCTTCCAGATGCTACACTCAGCTAGTTTCCCTCACCTCTTTGGCTTCTGTTTCAATCTCCTTTGCTGGCTCCTTCTCTCCTCTCTAACCTCTGAACTGGAAATTCTCCAGTGTTTTGAGTTTGGACCTCTTTTCTTTTCACACTTAAGCCCTTGATGACCTCGCCCAGCGCCATGGCTTTAGATGCCCACCTGTTTGCTGATGAGCAGAAGTGATTTTCTGTTCTCAGAATGTACTGCAGTAAACCAGACTCCCTGTCTCCCCCACGCCCACTTCCTCCTGAGTCTTCCGTTTCTCAGTAAATAGCAGCTTGGTTCTTTGCTCAGTCTTGGTGCATCCTTGATTCCTAGCTTCTTTCATCTATGTCTGATCCTTCCCCTCATCTCTGTCACTGTAGTCTCCTGTCTGTACTGTTAAAAATGTCCAGAATCAAATCACAAGTCGCCATTTCCACTGTGCATTTCTGATCCAGGTCCCCTTCCCGTTTTGCCTCTGTTACTGAAAAAGCCTATGATAGGTCTTCCTGTTTCTGCCAGTGATTTACATAGGTCTCTTCTTAACACAGCGTGTAACATAGTTAGGTAAAATCTAAGTCAGAATATGTCACTCCCTTGATTTAAATCCCCCTATTGACTTCTCATCTCAATCAGAATGAAATCTGAAACCTGATAAATCTCCTCCCAGGCTCCGCCTCTTGATCTCTGTTCTTCCTGGACCTTGGCTTCTGTTGTCCACTCTCACTCTGCTCTCCTCATACTGGTTCTTGGCTCTTCTTGGAACGTGCAGGCAGATTCTTGCTTTAGGGGATTTGCACTGGCTCTTCTCTCTGCCTGCAGATCTCTTTCCCTATTACCTGTGCCATTTTCTGATCAGTTGGGGGTTTGTACTCAACTGTTAACTCAGGCTTTCTTCAGTTGCTTGGTCTAACATTGCAAATTTCCCCCACTCCAGCCCCATTCTGCTTCCTCCATTTCTGCTTCTTCATGAGTACCATTCCCATCTACCATCGCATAGATTTTACTTTTCTGGGTTTTTTTTTTTTTTTTTTTTTCCCTGACCTCTTCCACACAGAATGTAAAGGCAAGGATTTTGTTCACTTTGCTCACAGCTTTATCCTTAGCACATAGAGGCCTAAGGCCTGGTTCATGTTACATGCTCAGTTAATATTTGCTGAACAAATGAATGCAATTTTGGAAGTTGTTGTTTAGTTACTAAGTTGTATCTGACTCTTTGTGACCCCATGAACTTCAGCATGCCAGGCTTCCCTGTCCTTCACTATCTCCTGAGTTTGCTTAAACTCATGTCCATTGAGTCAGTGATGCCATCTGACCATCTCATCCTCTGTCGCCCCCTTCTCCTCCTGCCCTCAGTCTATCCCAGCATCATGGTCTTTTCCAGTGAGTGGGCTCTTCACATTTGGTGATCAAAGTAGTGGAGCTGCAGCTTCAGCATTAGTCCTTTCAGTAAATATTCAGGTTGATTTCCTTTAGGATTGACTTGTTTGATCTCCTTGTTCTCCAGGGGACTCTGAAGAGTCTTCTCCAGCACCACAATTCAAAAGCATCAATTCTTTGTGGCACTCAGCCTTCTTTATGATCCAACTCTCACATCTGTACGTGACTACTAGAAAAACCATAGCTTTGACTATATGGACCTTTGTTGGCAAAATGATGTCTCTGCTTTTCATACACTGCCACAACTTTTGTCGTAACTTTTCTTAGGTTTGTCATAGCTTTCCTTCCAAGGAACAAGCATCTTTTAATTTTGTGGCTGCAGTCACCGTCCACAGTGGTTTTGGAGCCCAAGAAAATAAAATCTGTCACTGTTTCCATGTTTTCCCATCTATTTGCCATGAGGTTATGGGATTGAATGCCATGATCTTAGTTTTTTGAATGTTGAGTTTTAAGCCAGCTTTTTCACTCTCTTCTTTCACTCTCATCAAGGGGCTCTTTAGTTCCTCTTCACTTTCTGCCAATAAGCTGGTATCATCTGCATATCTGAGGTTGTTGATATCTCTCCCAGCAATCTTGATTCTAGCTTGTGATTCATCCAGCCTAGCATTTCACTATGATGTACTCTGTATATAAGTTAAATAAGCAGGGTGACAATATACAGCCTTGATGTACTCCTTTCCCAGTTTTGAACCAGTCCATTGTTCTATGTCTGATTCTAACTATTGCTTCTTGACCTGCATATAGGTTTCTCAGGAGGCAGGTAAGGTGGATGGTATTCCCATCTATTTAAGAATTTCCCACAGGTTGTTATGATCCACACAGTCAAAGGCTTTCGTGTAGTCAGTGAAGCAGAAGTAGATTTTTTTTTTAATTCTCTTGCTTTTTCTGTGAGCCAACAGATGTTACCAATCTTTTAACAGTAGCCCCCACATTAGAAGTAGTTCAGAGTTTGTGAGAGCGCTTGGATCATTTTATAAACACTCAAACCTGTCAGTAAACAACATGGACCTAAAGGTATTAGAAATATGACTGTATTACTGATATAATTATTGCATGCCAAACTTGCTTCTTTGAACAAATCCTTGGTTCTGACCATTTACTTATGAAACTTTGTAAGTATAGAATACTGAAAAAATATTATTTGAAATTATGTATGATCATTATTTGAGTGTGCTACAACATGGATTTCTCTTAAAGACTCTTTTTGTCTTTAAGTGTTGGTCATTTAGTAGAATATGAAGAATCTTTTTGTTCTTTAAGCTTTGTAAAAATAATTTAGATTTACAGAAGAGTTATGAAGATAGTACATAATATATACTCTTTAGGATTCTTAATTTATGTTTTATAAGCTTACAAGCTTCAAAAAGCATAACGTAGATATTAAACTTACTAATACAGCTTTTGTTAAAGTTATTGCTTTTATAAATAATTTTAATAACCATCAGAAAACCACCAAATAACTACTATTTTAAATTTTCTATATTTTCTGTCTTGACTGCACGCATAACGTATCAAACTGTTGTAGAAATAATGTTCATTTTGTTTCTAAATTATATCCATTTTTGCATGATTCATTATGGTGTCCATCATTGTCTTTTTTTTAAATTTATTTTTAACATCATTGTCTTTTTAACTGGTTAATAATAGTCCACATTGCTAATGTTCATTTTGTTTTAAAGGGTTTTGTCATTTAAAAAAAATTTACTGAAGTATGGTTGATTTACAGTATTATGTTAATTGCTGCTATATAGCATAGTGACTCAGTTATACATGTGTATTCTTTTTCATATTCCCTTCCATTATGGTTTATCACAGGATATTGAATATGAGTTCCCTGTGCTATTCAGTAGGACCTTGTGTTTTATCCATTTATGCTCATTTTCATCTTCTAATCTCAAGCTCCCAATCCATCCCTCTCCCACCCCCCTCACCTGGACAACCAACAGTCTGTTCTCTACATCCTGATTCTATTTTTGTTTCATAGATGGGTTCATTGTATCATATTTTAGATTTCACATATAAGTGATATATTTGTCTTTATGACTTACTTAGTATGTGATCTCTAGTTACATTTTCATTACTGCAAATGGCATTATTTCATGCTTTTTTATAGCTGAGTTCAGTTTAGTTCAGTTGCTCAGTTGTGTCCGACTCTTTGCGACCTCGTGAACCACAGCACGCCAGGCCTCCCTGTCCATCACCAACTGCCGGAGTCCACCTAAACCCATGTCCATTGAGTCGGTGATGCCATCCAACCATCTCATCCTCTGTCGTCCCCTTCTCCTCCTGCCCTCAATCTTCCGCAGCATCAGGGTCTTTTCCGGTGAGTCAGCTCTTCGCATCAGGTGGCCAAAGTATTGGAGTTTCAGTTGCAACATCAGTCCTTCCAATGAACACCCAGGACTGATCTCCCCTAGGATGGATTGGTTGGATCTTTTTACTCTCAGAGAGTCTTCTCCAACATTACAGTTCAAAAGCATCAATTCTTCAGCACTCAGCTTTCTTCACAGTCCAATTCTCACATCCATACATGACTACTAGAAAAACCATAGGCTTGACTAGACGGACCTTTGTTGACAAAGTAATGTCTCTGCTTTTTAATATGCTATCTAGGTTGGTCATAACCTTCCTTCCAAGGAGTAAGTGTCTTTTAATTTCATGGCTGCAGTCACCATCCGCAGTGATTTTGGAGCCCCCCAAAATAAAGTCAGCCACTGTTTCCCCATCTATTTCCCATGAAGTGATGGGACCGGATGCCATGATCTTCGTTTTGTGAATATTGAGCTTTAAGCCAACTTTTTCACACTCTACTTTCACCTTCATCAAGAGGCTCTTCAGTTCTTCTTCACGTTCTGCCATAAGGGTGGTGTCATCTGCGTATCTGACGTTATTGATATTTCCTGGCAGTCTTGATTCCAGCTTGTGCTTCCTCCAGCCCAGCGTTTCTCATGATGTGCTCTGCATAGAAGTTAAATAAGCAGGGTGACAATATACAGCCTTGATGTACTCCTTTTGCTATTTGGAACCAGTCTGTTGTTCCGTGTCCAATTCTAACTGTTGCTTCCTGACCTGCATTACAGGTTTCTCAAGAGGCAGGTCAGGTGGTCTGGTATTCCCATCTCCTTCAGAATTTTCCACAGTTTATTGTGATGCACACAGTCAAAGGCTTTGGCATAGTCAGTAATGAAGAAATAGATATTTTTCTGGAACTCTCTTGCTTTTTTGATGATCCAGTGGATGTTGGCAATTTGATTTCTGGTTCCTCTGCTTTTTCTTAAACCAGCTTGAACATCTGAAAGTTCACGGTTCACGTATTGCTTGAAGCCTCGCTTGGAGAATTTTGAGCATTACTTTACTAGCATGTGAGATGTGTGCAGTTGTCTGGTAATTTGAGCATTCTTTGGCATTGCCTTTCTTTGGGATTGGAATGAAAACTGACCTTTTCCAGTCCTTCGGCCACTGTTGAGTTTTCCAAATTTGCTGACATATTGAGTGCAGCACTTTCACAGCATCATCTTTTAGGATTTGAAATAGCTCAACTGGAATTCCATCATCTCCACTAGCTTTGTGTGTAGTGATGCTTTCCTAAGGCCCATTTGACTTCACATTCCTGGATGTGTGGCTCTAGGTGAGTGTGAGTGATCACACCATCGTGATTATCTGCATCATGAAGATCTTTTTTGTACAGTTCTTCTGTGTATTCTTGCCATCTCTTCTTAATATCTCCTGCTTCTGTTAGGTCCATACCATTTCTGTCCTTTATTGAGCCCATCTTTGCAGCAGTATTCTGTTATATATAGTTATCACATCTTCTTCGTCCATTCATCTGTTAATGGATTTTTAGATTGTTTCCATGTCTTGGCTTTTGTGAATAGTGCTACTATGAACATTGGGGTGTTTGTATGATTTTGATTTATAATTTTATCTGTATATATGCCTGGGAATGGGATTGCTGGATCATATAGTAATTCTAGAGTCTGCAGTACCTCCGTAGTGTTCTCCATAGTGGCTGCACCAACTTAAATTCCCATCAATAGTGTAAGAGGATTCCCTTTTCTCCACACCCTCTCTAGCATTTATTATTTGTAGACTCTTTAATGATAGCCATCTTGACCAATGTTAGGTGGTACCTCATGGTAATTTTGATTTGCATTTCTCTGATAATTACTGATGTCAGCATCTTTTCATATGCCTATTGGTTGTCTGTATGTCTTCTTTGGTGACATGTCTGTCTTCTGCCCAGTTTTTGTTTAGGTTGTTTTGTTGTTGTTGAGATGTATGTGCTGTTTATATGTTTTGGAAATTAAGCCCTTGTATTTTGTATAATTTTAAATATTTTATCCGATTCTGTAGATTGTCTTTTTATTTTGTTTATGGTATCCTTTGCTGTGCAAAAGCTTATAAGATTGATTAGGTCCTATCTGCTTATTTTTGTTTTTATTTCTATTGCCTTAGAGACTGACCTAAGAAATCATTGCTACCATTTATGTCAGAGGATCTTTTGCCTATGTTCTCTTCTAGGCCTTTTATTGTGTCCTGTCTTATGTTTAAGTCTCTCAGCCATTTTGAGTTTATCTTTGTGTACAGTGTGAAGGTTCTGACTTCATTGATTTACATGCGGCTATTCAACTTTCCCAGCACCACCTGCTGAGAGACTGTCTTTTTCCCCTGGTGTTAATATATTCTTGTCTTCTTTGTTGAAGACTATTGACTGTAGGTGTGTGGGTTTATTTCTGGGCTCTCCATTCTGTTCCATCGATCCACATGTTTCTTTTTGTGTCAATACCACATTCTTTTGATGACTGTAGCTTTGTAGTATTGTCTGAAGTCTGGGAGTATTATGCCTCCTGCTTTGTTCTTTTTCTTCAGGTTCCTTTGGCAGTTCTGAGCCATTTATAGTTCCATTTAAATTTTAGGATTATTTGCTCTAGTTCTGTGAAAATTTTCATGGGTAATGTGATAACAATCACATTAAATCTGTTGATGCTTTGGGTAGTATGGCCATTTTAACATTAATTCTTCCAATCCAAGAGCATGGGATATCTCTCCATTTTTTTAAATCCTGATATTCATTATTAATAAACTGTTCTCCTTCTATTAGAGATTGCTATCCAGTGCAGTGGCAGTAAGAATGGAAAAGAAAGTCTAAATATAAGCAGTAGGATTTATCTTTCTATAATAAATACAGGATAAAGAAGGTGTAAGATCATGATTTGTCCAAGATTGCTTCAAAGTATTATCCTTTGTAGTAAGGAGTAGTGATTCTAGGGAAAGAACAGAACATCAAGAAGAAGGACTTTCTTTAAAAAAAATTTTATTTTCTTTATTTTTGGCTGTACTGGGTCTTCATGGCTGTGCACGGGCTTTCTCTAAGTTGTGGAGAGTGCGAGCTCCTCTCTAGCTGTCATGTACCAGCCTCATTGCTGTGGTTTCTTGTATTGCTGAGTCCAGGCTCTAGGGCGCATGGGCTCAGTAGCCACAGCACTTCAGTATTTGTGGAATCTTCCCAGACCTGAGATCAAACCCATGACCCCTGCATTGGCAGGCAGATTCTTAACCACTAGACCACCAGGGACACGCCAGGAAGAAGGACTTTCTGAGTGGAAGGACTGGGTCCTCTTGAAACGGTGAATTTTGTTTACGAGGAAGCCTCACTGTGAGCCGCCGCAGCACTGGCCTGTGTCCTGAGAGTTTGATTAATCACATGGCACCCTGGACAACCATCCAGTCCTCCAGCTCTGAGCTTTCTCATTTGTGAAGTAAGCGTTGAGCTACTACCAGGTGGTTGCTGAAGCCTCTCCCCATTTTGGAATGATCACTGTGTCTTTATTTCATGCGAATTCCATTACTGTGTCTTCTCATTGCTTTCTAGTGACCTTTTATTTAAAACTTTGGTTTACAAAAAATGAAGATAAAATGTCCAATCTGGAGTGTGTTAGAGTTGAAACTTTCATTAATATAGAAAAACACTTGACACAGGAAGTGCAAAACTGACATTTCATTTTATCTCTGTCTGCCAGAAGCAGCTTCTTGTAGATTAAAATTTAGAACAGAGAAGATTGGATTTAAGGCCAGACTTTGAGAAAGCATTCTGGAGTTTTCCATAATAGCTACTTCGGGGGTTCTTATTTTTCTTAGCTGCTATAAATCCCAATAAATTACTTTGAAAAAGTAATGCAATACAAATACAAAAATTTCACATAAGTACATACATGAAATATATGTGATAAATACAGTCTAGGGGGAAGCAATAACCTGTAGATAAAAGAGCAGACTTTGGAGTTAGTTGGGTTCAGTTACCACTTTTACTGCTGTACCAGCTGTGTACCCTTAGGCAAACTGAAAAGAAAAGCTTGATGTCAGCGGGTGATTTAGTTTACATGGAAAATTGGGACAGTTAATTCTGAGTTTGCAGAGTTGTCGTTATGATTAGAGAGAATGTAAACTACTAAATATTAGTCTGATATTCAGTAAACACTAACCTTTATCATTAACAGTTAATTAAAGTATACTTAGTTAATGCTTTTTCAAAATCTTGACTGTATTAAATACTTATTCTGTATTCCTATCCTGTAATTTAGGATCGTGTGTGTGTGTGTGTGTCAGAGTCAGAGAGAGAGAGAGAGAGAGACCATGGGGTTTCTAATATTCAACTTTTTGGCAGCGTAAATGATATGGTAAAACCAAAGAATTATTTATAAAATTCTTATTCTAGAACTTAAACATATTCAAGTCTCAGGTGGAATAATGTTTATTTTTAAAGAAATGTTTTTTCTGTATAAATACTTGTCTTTTGCTGCTCTTATATGCCGCTCTTATAAAAACATTTGTTAGATTCAGACAGTACTGCAATGAAATTACTAGAGGTACACTTTTCAGGGAGTTTAGGTCGAATAATGTAAAATGTTTTTGTGATGGAAATCAGGAGAGCTAATTTTTTTCTCAAAGGTTATTGATTGTATTTTATAATGTTATAACAATGAACTGTCATACTAAATACAGTTGTTTTGTTTTCTTTTTTTTAATGCTAGAAGAACTTCCCTGAGTATTTAATCAAAGGAAGGCGTCCGTGGTTCTCAGTGGCCTCTTTTGGAAAGTTTCTTTTGTTCAGGGATCTAAAGAAAGTAGATGTGTTTCATTGACTTCATTTATGCTTGCGTGCATGCTAGCTAAGTCGCTTCAGTCGTGTCTGACTCTTTGTGAGCCCATGGACTGTAGCCTGCCAGAATCCTCTGTCCATGGGATTCTGCAGGTGAGAATACTGGAGTGGGTTGCCATGCCCTCCTCAAGGGGATCTTCCCAACCCAGGGATCGAAGCCTTGTCTCTTATGTGTCCTGCTTTGGCAGGCGGGTTCTTCACCACTAGCACCACCTGGGAAGCCAACTTAATTTATACTAGTTCTTTATTCTAATACATACGGCAGAAAGAAGAGTAGTACGTGAGCAAACAGTGACCATGTAGACATATCATGAGTTTCAAAACTAGGAAAACATGGATGGAAATAACTGTTTTATCAAGAAAGACATTAATCAGGATGGCAAAATAGGTTAAGATGAAAAATTAGAAGGAAATTTTTAAAAGACCGTAATGCTTTAAATATGTATTTTGTAACAGAAGCAGAAAGATTTGTTTACATTCCAGAGAAAAGACATTTTGAATAATTAAAACATGCAAATATTAGTAATATCAAATGATGTGCTATCAGAAGACCTATTTTATGCAGGAATTGATTGAAACCATCATAAGATAACTACATGTTCAGATGGCTGCCTTCATGTGGGTCCTTAAGGAACAGGCGTATGGCTTTCTCTCTCCTCTGTTGCACTTTTTACCTGGTGCCAGCTCAGTAGTAGTGTGCACTTACAACTTCTCACTTTACAAGATCTATTACACAGCTGTTACTGAAAGCATTTTTGGTGGCTTTAAAAAAATTTCCTACCTGTTATTGACCAAGACATTACATTCGATCATCATTGCTCTCTCTCCCTCTCTCTTAAGGAGTGATTACATCATTGCTGAAAACAGTAGATTTGATGTATTTGTAAAATTAATTTTTCGTTTCTTCTAAGTTGTACTTTAACTATTCATTTGGGTCTGGGAGCACTTCATCCATAAAATATACATGAAATTTTGACAGTTTTGTCTCAAATACTTAATGATCTATTTTGAAAACATATTTGACCACCAGTTCTTAAACTTTAGCTGTATCAGAATCACCCAGAGGACTTGTTTAAATAATGATGGGATGACCCTTCACCCATCGTTTCTGACTTCGTAGGTCTAGGGTGGCACCTCGGAACTTACAAGAAACTTCTTACAGGTTCTCAGGAGGTGCTAATACTGTTGTTTCAGGGACCATATTTTGAGAACAGCTACACTTAACTAACAACAGGATAGCTTTATTTTTCCCCACAAAGAGTTAAAAATTAGTGATGGTTAAAATTATATTCGTTAAGGGTAATTTCATGACTTTTTTTTTAACCAGGTTTTACCATGGTGACAAATAATAACCTTGTTCTAGGAAGTTGGAACTAATTTCTTCTGTTATTTAAATGCCAAAATTACTCTTTTGTCAATTAGAGAGGAATTATATGTGTAAAATTAGGATGACTTCCCCTTCTATTTTTTGCCTTTCAAACGGCATTATTTCTGAGACTAATATAAAAAAGTATTTTAAAAAGTAACAGTAGACTAGTAATCTACTAAATGTGACAAAATAGCAGAAGCAGCATGCTGTAGAATCTTGCTTACACTACTTCCTGTCAAAGATAACCAGTATTGTAGGTATCAGAGATTGTTTACTGCTATAGTATTTCCATTGCATATTCAGGTTTGCTTTCATGAAATTTACTTGAAAATTTCCCAAAAGTACTTTAAACCTAGATACTTCTTAACATCTTCTATGCTTTGCATTAATTAGGAACAGATCAATAATGCTAATGATATGGTAATGGTAAAACTCACATTTTTGCAGAAATAATGTTATTTTCTGAAATAACAAAAGTACCTTTTAAAATAGATGTACAGAATATGATAGGCAAATTACTGCTGAAAATCCACAAATTCTTTAAGGGATAAATATATATAAATGTTGACTATGAACAGATGTTCAAGCTGGTTTTAGAAAAGGCAGAGGAACCAGAGATCAAATTGCCAACATCCACTGGATCATCAAAAAAGCAAGAGAGTTCCAGAAAAATATCTATTTCTGCTTCATTGACTATGCCAAAGCCTTTGACTGTGTGGATCATAATAAACTGTGGAAAATTCTGAAGGAGACGGGAATACCAGACCACCTGACCTGCCTCTTGAGAAACCTGTAATGCAGGTCAGGAAGCAACAGTTAGAACTGGACATGGAACAACAGACTGGTTCCAAATAGGAAAAGGAGTACATCAAGGCTGTATATTGTCACCCTGCTTATTTAACTTCTATGCAGAGTACATCATGAGAAACGCTGGTCTGGAAGAAGCACAAGCTGGAATCAAGATTGCCAGGAGAAATATCAATAATGTCAGATATGCAGATGACACCACCCTTATGGCAGAAAGTGAAGAAGAACTAAAAAGCCTCTTGATGAAAGTGAAAGTGGAGAGTGAGAAAGTTGGCTCTAAGCTCAACATTCAGAAAACGAAGATCATGGCATCTGGTCCCATCACTTCATGGCAAATAGATGGGGAAACAGTGGAAACAGTGGCTGACTTTATTTTGGGGGGCTCCAAAATCACTGCGGATGGTGATTGCAGCCATGAAATTAAAAGACGCTTACTCCTTGGAAGGAAAGTTATGACCAACGTAGACAGCATACTAAAAAGCAGAGACATTACTTTGCCAACGAAGGTCCGTCTAGTCAAGGCTGTGGTTTTCCCCTAGACAAGTATGGATGTGAGGGTTGGACTGTAAAGAAATCTGAGCACCGAAAAATTGATGCTTTTGAACTGTGGTGTTGGAGAAGACTCTTGAGAGTTCCTTGGACTGTAAGGAGATCCAACCAGTCCATCCTAAAGGAAACCAGTCCTGAATATTCATTGGAAGGACTGATGTTGCAACTGAAACTCCAGTATTTTGGCCACCTGATGTGAAGAGCTGACTCATTTGAAAAGACCCTGATGCTGGGGAAGATTGAGGGCAGGAGGAGAAGGGGATGACAGAGGATGAGGTGGTTGGATGGCATCACCGACTCAATGGACATTAGTTTGGGTAAGCTCTAGGAGTTGGTGATGGACAGGGAGGCCTGGCATGCTGCGATTCATGGGGTCGCAGAGTCGGACACGACTGAGCGACTGAACTGAACTGATGAATAGATAGGTCTATATTTAATATATTTTCTACCTGAATTATGAAAGATCTGGTATATTATTCTTCTGCACATTTGAAAATAGTAAAACTCTTTTTAAGAGCAGAAACTATATGTTTGAGATAAATTCATTTTATGATTGTAGTTACTATTGAAGAATGTGTCTTAATGCAGTCAGTCATTGCCTCTCTGACTGCTGTGTACCCTTTTCCACAACCGTTTTATTTTTTGCTCTTCTTAAAGTCTTTCATTATAGTGATTCTCTTGTTTCAGAAGAGATAAATGGTTATTATTGGTTAATATTAAATGTAGACTTCCGTGTATCCACCTTTATAAACATTTTCCTACTTCTCTATATACAGCACTTGTCTATGCAAGTACTAATTTACTAAAACAGTTACCAACTCTGTGTTCGTGAACATATCTTTTAAAATCTTGTTATCTGGTTAATACTCTGGTTAAAAGCAAAGTACATACCTCAATCTAAGAGGTTTACCTTTGTAGGAAAAAAGAAATAGGAAATATATTTGATCAGTTTTAAGTTTACATCTGTTTTCTTTCTTTTTTTTTCTTTTTATTTTTTAATTAATAACTTAAATAAATTTTTAGAGGCTAATAATTTTACAATATTGTATTGGTTTTGCCATACATCAACATGAATCTGCCACAGGTGTACACGTGTTCCCCATCCTGAACCCCCCTCCCACATTCTTCCTCATACCATCCCTCTGGGTCATCCCAGTGCACTAGCCCCGAGCACCCTGTATCATGCATCGAACCTGGACTGGCGATTCGTTTCACATATGATATTATACATGTTTCAATGCCATTCTCCCAAATCATCCCACCCTCGCCCTCTCCCACAGAGTCCAAAAGACTGTTCTATACATCAGTGTCTCTTTTGCTGTCTCGCATACAGGGTTATCATTACCATCTTTCTAAATTTCATGTATATGCGTTAGTATACTGCATTGGTGTTTTTCTTTCTGGCTTACTTCACTCTGTATAATAGGCTACAGTTTCATCCACCTCACTAGAACTGATTCAAATGTATTCTTTTTAATGGCTGAGTTATATTCCATTTTGTATATGTACCACAGCTTTCTTATCCATTCATCTGCTGATGGACATCTAGGTTGCTTCCATGTCCTGGCTATTGTAAACAGTGCTGTGATGAACATTAGGGTACACGTGTCTCCTTCAATTCTGGTTTCCTCAGTGTGTATGCCCAGCAGTGGGATTGCTGGATCATAAGGCAGTTCTGTTTCCAGTTTTTTAAGGAGTCTCCACAGTGTTCTCCATAGTGGCTGTACTAGTTTGCATTCCCACCAACAGTGTAAGAGGGTTCCCTTTTCTCCACACCCTCTCCAGCATTTATTATTTGTAGACTTTTGGATCACAGCCATTCTGACTGGCGTGAAATGGTACCTCATTGTGGTTTTGATTTGCATTTCTCTAATAATGAGTGGTGTTGAGCATCTTTTCATGTGTTTGTTAGCCATCTGTATGTCTTCTTTGGAGAAATGTCTATTTAGTTCTTTGGCCCATTTTTTGATTGGGTCACTTATTTTTCTGGAATTGAGCTGCAGGAGTTGCTTATATATTTTTGAGATTAATTCTATGTCAGTCGCTTCATTTGCTATTATTTTCTCCCATTCTGAATGCTGTCTTTTCACCTTGCTTATAGTTTCCTTTGTTTTGCAAAAGCCTTTAATTTTACTTAGGTCCCATTTTTTTATTTTTTGTTTTTATTTCCAGTATTCTGGAAGGTGGGTCATAGAGGATCCTGCTGTGATGTATGTCGGAGAGTGTTTTGCCTATGTTCTCCTCTAGAAGTTTTATAGTTTCTGGTCTTACGTTTAGATCTTTAATCCATTTTGAGTTTATTTTTGTGTATGGTGTTAGAAAGTGTTCTCGTTTCACTTTTTTACAAGTGGTTGACCAGTTTTCCCAGCACCACTTGTTAAAGAGATTGTCTTTTCTCCATTGTATATTCTTGCCTCCTTTGTCGAAGATAAGGTGACCATAGGTGTGTGGATTTATCTCTGGGCTTTCTGTTTTGTTCCATTGATCTATATTTCTGTCTTTGTGCCAGTACCATACTGTCTTGATGACTGTGGCTTTGTAGTAGAGCCTGAAGTCAGGCAGGTTGATTCCTCCAGTTCCATTCTTCTTTCTCAAGATTGCTTTGGCTATTGGAGGTTTTTTGTATTTTCATACATGCTTGCTTTCTTGTATCACTTTGTATAGTTTGTCTAGCAAGTTGGTTCTTTTATGCTTCTCTTGTATCCTGTTTTTATCATATGAAGTGTAGGTTACAATTAAAATCACTCATGGACCTTTGGGAGCTGTTACGTTGAACTTTTCCCTTTGCTCTCCTCCTCTTATTATTTCCATCTGAAGTTGGGAGACAGCATCAAAGGCTGAATGTGGTCTCTGCAGTCACCGTGTGGCAGCTGTGAGAGGCGAGGGCAGAGGGGCTGCCTTGAGAGACGTCTCAGCAGTAGACTGGGTGAGAGGATGAAGCGAGGTTAAGTTCGCAGAAGGAAGAGAGCAGTCACACAGGACCCAGCATGCTGAGGGGCCCTGTGTTTAGCAGAATGCTCTGCTGTCATCGTCTTTAAGTTCTTAATAATTCGCATACAGAGGTCCCTGCATTTTCACTATGCACAGGGTCTCCCAAATTATGTAGCTGATCCTGTCGTAGAAAATAACAAGAGGGGAAAAAGTAGAGATTTCTTCTGCCTCCTTGGTTCTTCATTCCTTTTCTCAGAATGGGAATGATTTTTAAAAAGGTATCTTACAGACATTGAAGAGTTGTGGAAACTTGGCCTGAGTTGAAAGTGTCTGCGTGTGTGCGTGCGCGCATGTGTACTTTAGCCACTTTAACAAAAAATTGGGTGGAGGGAGATAGGAGCTTACCAAAATGATTTTATGAAAGTATCAAAGATGATTTGATTCCAACTGAGACTTTACTAAGTAAATATGTAATATACCCAGTTTGAGAAATGCAAACAATTGGAAACACAGAATTTCATTCTGAATTAACTTATTGCACATTTATACAACCCATAATAGTCTTCCTTCACCAGTAAAGCCTGATACTTTGTACTCAGTGTAGTACTTTCGTTCAGTCACTCAGTCATGTCTGACTCTTTGTGACCCCGTGGACTGCAGCATACCAGGCTTCCCTGTTCTTCACCATCTCCTGGAGCTTGCTTAAACTCCTATCCTTTGAGTCAGTGATGCCATCCAACCATCTCATCCTCTGTTGTCCCCTTTTCCTCCTGCATCTTTCCCAGCATCCAGGTCTTTTCTAGTGAATCTTTCCCAGCATCCAGGTCTTTTCTAGGGAATCAGTTCTTCACATCAGGTGGCCAAAGTATTGGAGCTTCAGCTTCAGCATCAGTCCTTCCAATGAATATTCAGGTTAATTTCCTTTAGGATTGACTGGTTTAATCTCCTTGCAGTCCAAGAGTCTCCCAAGAGTCTTCTCCAACACCACAGTTCAGTAGCATCAGTTCTTTGGCACTAAGCTTTCTTTATGGTCCAGCTCTCACATCCATAGATGACTACTGGAAACACCATAGTTTTGACTAGATGGACCTTTGTCAGCAAAGTAATGTCTTTGCTTCTTAATATGCTGTCCAGGTTAGTCATAGCTTTTCTTCGAAAGAGCAAGCATCTTTTAATTTCACGGCTGTGGTCACCATCTGTAGTGATTTTGGAGCCCAAGAAAATTACTTGGTAATTTTTTCCTTTGAATATTCTTGTTATTCTAACATGATGATGGTTTCTTGCCTTTATGGTTCTGGTAGAGTTTATTTTAAAAGATTTTGGAAATTAAAATTTAGAAATGCAAAATCCCAAACATAATGGCTTCTAGGCAGCCCTGTCAGTCTTTCTCCCTGCTGCTGCTGCTAAGTCGCTTCAGTCGTGTCTGACTCTGTGCGACCCCATAGACGGCAGCCCACTAGGCTCCACTGTCCCTGGGATTCTCCAGGCAAGAACACTGGAGTGGGTTGCCATTGCCTTCTCCGCTGTCTTTCTCCCTAGTACTTGTGTATTTGAGATGGAACAGACTGCTTTGTATCACATCTGCACTCGTTTTCCAGTCTCTTCTTTGTTCAAGTTTGCTAATTTCATTTAACTGCATAACCGAGCTAAAACAAAATCAAACTTTTGTACATTCTTTGACTTGAGCATTCTGTTCTAATAAACTACAGAGTAATGGGTGAGGGAGGGGACTGCCTGAGTTCATAAGGTTCGATGCAAACTTAAGTGAACCAGTGTAAGATTTTCTGAAATTTGAATTTCACGTCACAAATCTAAGTCAGGATCCATTATATTTAAAACCATTCAACATAGCAGAAGATCATACTTTCTTTTAGGAGCAAAACTGTGAAAAAGATAGGAGTGGAGAGGAATAACTGACAACACTGTTATTTCTCTGCAGATTTATTAAAGTATGTGCCCACTTTTATGAAGTGTCTAATTAAGAACTAACTTTTTAAAACTAACAGGAATTACCAAAATTCTAAGATGATTACACTTGTGGAATTTTTATTTTAAAATTGATAAAATACATTTCTTTAAAATTCTTTCTTATATAACGTTAAGGATTCATAGGTTCTATTTTAGATCTCCTTGGCTTTAGTTGAAAATGTAGTAGTCTGTAGAAAAGTCTTTCCTGGTTTTGGAAAGTAGCCCAAAACAGGTGTCAGGAAGCATCGGGATGAAGATTCGGTGGCTCAGAGGTTAAAGCGTATGCCACCAATATGGGAGACCAGGGTTTGATCCCTGGGTCAGGAAGATCCCCTGGAGAAGGAAATGGTAACCCACTCCAGTATTCTTGCGTGGAGAATCCCATGGACGGAGAAGCCTGGTAGGCTACAGTCCACGGGATCGCAAAGAATCGGACACGACTGAGCGACTTCACTTTCACTGCTCTCAGCCAAGTGAAGGTGTTGAGACTCTCCTACATCCTGCAAGTATAACTAAGAGGGAGAAACCAACTAAAGTCAGCTAATTGCCCTCAGTTTCTCCCATTGCAGGAGATTTTTAAAGATTCATATAGTTAGTAATTTTTAAAGTTACAGAGTCTAAATTATGCAAAAGTATTATTTCACTTATTTTTATCCAGAATTGCAAGATTATATATTTAGGTTATATAGAAAATAAACTATATCATAAGCATTAGTTTTACATGACATTGTACATGGTAATAACTGTAAAAATGAAGTTAAATATATGTCTGACAATCATAAGTCTAAAACACAGACAATGTCAACATAAAAGATACACGACATATAGAAGATACACAAGCAACTAAACCCTTGGCATCAGTCAAAAGAATGTAGTGGTTGAGTAGTAAGTGCATTTTGGGCTTCATAGGTAATAGACATTTCTATCTGCTCAAGTGGTCTAGAAAAAATTGCCTCTATTGCTTTAGCCTAGAAAAACTTTACATAGGAGGTGAAATTGTAGATGTGGTATAGAGATTGGAGAAGGTGATTTTAACAAGCTGCAGTGAGAAAGGACAGGAATTGTTACAGATGTAGAGGGCAGAAAGCACTGGCTTTAGGAATTGGAGGCCTTGGACTTGTGCTTCTTTAGAAAGAAAATGCAAAACTATTGGGACAAACAGATAACAGCTGAGGAGGAAGCTGATGCAGAAGCAGGTTGGTGGGCTCAGTGCCAGAATTGTTCACTAACAGACACCTCCACGGGCCTCCCTTCAGGACAGAGAATTTGAGAGAGACAAAATACAAGTCTCTAATTAAGGCTACCTGTGAAATTTTTTATTGCTGTCAAGAATACCGAGATGGTTTATATCTTTAAAACGAGATTCATTTACAATTTAACTTTATAGATTGAACATCTTTCTAATTTTGTAGCAGTTAAACTTGATATTCATAAACGTGAACAGGTGAGACATCTTGGCCCCTGTGCCAGTCCATGTTTCCAGCTGCCCCAGTTCAGTGCCACGGGCTCCTCTCCTGACCCCTCCTGGAATTACTTTTCCTCTTAGTGGTGTATCCAAGCACTAGCAAGCTGGGAGTCATTTTTTATTTTCTCTTTTTCCTTTACCTTTTTTGGTCCTAAGTATAATTTCTGCAAGTGACTTAATCTCTCTGTGCCTTGGTTTTTACATATGTCATCTGGAGATAAGAAAACCTTATTGCCACTTTCAGAATTCAATGAACTAGTATTTGAAAGCACCCAGCATAGAGCACGGCACACAATCATTGACCTTCAGTCAGAAAATGTTGTGTGTTTTTCCTCTCTTACCAACTAGTAATCATAACTCTACTGAAACAGTGACAATTTAGAGAAAAAAATGAAATGAATTGCGTTTGCCAAAATTTTGGTATGTATTTATACAGTGGATTTGTATATAAATTTGTTCTCATTAGATATGTTATCAAGTGTTTTATCTTTACCTTGTTTTAAAAGGTTAGTTGTAGCATAACAAAAATAGCATCACTGTCCTATAGTGGACCCATAAAATCATAATTATCTTAAAACTAGTTTGAAAGTTACTGAGAGGGTTGTTACATGAGACAGGGTATACTTAGTTCTAAAGGAAATGGCAACCCACTCCAGTACTCTTGCCTGGAGAATCCCATGGACGGAGGAGACTGGTGGGCTACAGTCCACAGGGTCGCAAAGAGTCAGACACGACTGAGCGAATCCTTAGTAGTAATTTTAGTTATGAAATTATTTGCTTCTCAAACTGAGGCAGCATCTCTAATTCCACATCCGTGTCGATGACTGAGTGATTTTTGCAGGTTGTGAATGAATGTTTGCACATCCTTACCTGTGATGTAGACTATCTGAATCCTGAGATCCCTGGCATCTGCAGCAGCATATTGAACTTCATAACCTTAGTACCAACCCTTTACCTATCACAACTGCCTTCTTTCTGTCTTTCAAGATCCCTCAGCAAAGAAAAATTCAGTCCTCACTTGTTTATAAATAGCAGCAGCATTGTCAACTAGACTTTTTGATATATTAATTGAGCATACATCTGAAGAATGATAAAAGTTTTGTTCATACTTTATAAAGGTTAACCATTGATGAAAGGGTGGAATTGAAACTTACCATGAGTGGATCAACTTTATTTAAACAAGATTATTGAGAAACAGGGATCACAGGTTTTAACCAGTATAGTTTTATAAATTCTATATTGTTTGTCATTCAGAACCATCATCCCTTTGCCTGCCTCCAGGATCCTTACGATGAACTCTGACCTGGTCAGCAATCCTGACGGTGAAATCCAATTCCCTTAAGTCTCCCCTTGGAATACAAAGTCTGTGTCTCCAATATAATTAGCTTTTCAAATATGTATGGCTGAGTCCCTTCACTGTTCACTTAAAACTACCACAACATTGTTAATCAGCTATACCCCAATACAAAATAAAACGTTTAAAAGAGAGAAAGAGAACGTGATTTCTATGAAAAGACAGCATAGTCCTTATAGATTTGTTTTACCATGCTCACTTAATTCTAGAAACTTAAATATTAAAAAACGTTCTTAATAACTGCTGGGGTGATACATGTGTATAAAAATTACATTTCTGAGAAGTAGTGCTAGAAATATTTAGTCCATGAATATTATATAAATTAGACAAGGACACTTTAATCATCCTGGCTACTGCTGTCATGACTAGTACTAGTACAGCTACCACTAAGAGTGCAGAGAAAGGTCTCTTCTGTTCATAGGGGTGGGGTCAAAGCCATTATGGGTGGCAGGATCACATCTGTTTTAAAGTCTTTTGGGTTGTCTTAAAGTGAGGACAACAATTTTTTTCTTGCTTGTTTGTTTTTGGCTGTGCTGAGTCTTCATTGCTGTGTGGGTATTCTCTAGTTGTCGCAAGCTGGAGCTCCTTTCTAGTTGTGGTGTGCAGGCTTACTGTGGTGGCTTTTCTTGTCGTGGAGCATGGGCTCCGGGGTGCACAAGCTTCAGTAGTTGCGGCTCGCCAGCTCAGTAGCTGTAGCTCATGGGCTTAGTTGCCCTGTGACATGTGGAATCTTCCCAAACTAGGGATCAAATCCATGTCCTTTGCCTTGGCAGGAGGATTTTTAACCACTGACCATCAGGGAAATCCAGAAAAGTGAAGCTTTTATTTGAATGTAAACCAGTGTTTGAAATATTTGTTGCCCTTTTTGCCTTCTCAAAGATAATTTAGAATTACTAATATTGATTAGTTATTTTGTTCCATAACCTTTTATGAATGATTATTGGCACCAAGTATTAATTTCTCCTCAATTATGAACAATAACAAAAAAGTTATCTAGAGTTACCTGGTGTTTTAAGAACTACCCAAGTTGACACTCAAAAATTTTAAGATGGCTTCAGAATGTGAGATACCTAATTGATAGGCAAGGCTGGAATTATTTGTAATAATCTTAGATATAAATACTAATGTGTTACTGACTTTCTACGTCACTTTTTTATTGCTGGTATAAAAATGTGTTGAAAGGTTTGAAATTATTTCCTCTGTTATCATTTGTGTCCTATTGTAGAAGTGTGATTATCTGAAGATGGATTTTTTCCCCCAGATTTTAAAGACGGGATATGTTTACTACTAACACATAGTTCTAAAGACTATCTGGAATAGATATTTTTGTTCTTTTTGATTGGTTACAACTTAATAGTGCACATATTTGGAAAAGAAGAAAAATAATTTTAGTTATACTTATCAGTGGTCTCTTAATCTTTTTCTCTTTTGTGGTGTAGATTTCTAAGCAAAAATTGGAATAATTAAATACACTGAGCTCTCCATTATTTTATTTTACTACTCTATTACAAAAGAAGACACTTTGTGCTGCCATGTAAGCCTAGCTACTGGATTCCATCGCCAAGCATCGTCATCCCAGCTCCTGCTGCCAACTTCAGTTTTTGTTGCCATATGTGTACCAGTGGTCAGTCCTCACTGCTGTGAATACGCTCTGCTACCCTACCCTTGCACAAGTGCTCACAACTGGCCACCAACACTACACACACACCCTCTTGACTGTGTCTGGCCCCTGCCACCATTCTGGCTCCCACTACTGAGCATGTACCTATGGATAACTCCTCCAGCAGAACAACTGTAGACAGCTGGTCTTGGCTCCTGCTGCCACATGCATGCCTACAGCCAGCCCCAACTGCTGTCGCCAGCCTGCTGAACCCCTACATTCATAGCCAGCCCTAACCCCTGCCTACCCAAGGATACTCACTACTAGGTCTGGAGTTACTGTTGAGGACCCCACCAGCCCTCATAGCCTCATAGCCACTGTTTGACCTCAGCTGCTGCACCACCGAGTCTCTCCCCCAAACCTGGAACTACCATCTACTCCTACACTCAATGGAAGCTTCTTTATCAGAACTGGAAAAGGTGACTTGCTTCTTCAGATGCACAGACACCAGTGCAAGGAAACAAGAAACATCAAAAGTCAAGGAAATATGACACAACCAAAAAAACTCAATAAACTTCCAATAACCTACCCCTAAAGAAATGGAGATCCACAAAATGCCTAAAAACAGGCAAAATAATTGTCCTAAAGAAGCTCAGTGAGCTACAAGAGAAACATAGACAAACAGTGGTAGGAAATTAGGAAAATAACACAAGAACAAAATGAGATGTTCAACAAAGAGAAAAAATATAAAAGAACCAAATAAATCCTGGAGCTGAAGCATAAAATGCCTGAGCTAAAAAATGGGGAGTTCAGAGCTCTAACATCAGACTTGATAAAGCATAAGAGAGACTCTGTGAACTCAGAGATAGGTGATTTGAAATTATCCAGCTGGAGCTAAAAAAAGAAAGAATGAAAAAATCCTACAGGATTTATGGGACATTGTTAAAGGAACCAATATGCTAATTACAGAACTCTCTGAAGGAGAAGAGACAAAGGGGCAGAGAGTTTATTTAAAGAAATAATAACTGAAAACTTACCAAATTTGGGGAGGGAAATAGATATCAAGACTTAGGAAGCACTAGGACTCCAAATAGATTGAACATAAAGACGTCTACAGCAAGAAACCTTACAGTTAAACTGTCAAAAGTTAAAGGCAAAGAGAGAATTTTGAAAGTAGCAAGAGAAAAGTGACTCATCACATACAAGGGAACCCCCTTACTCCCCAGAAGACTGTCAGTGGATTTTTTAAGAAACCTTGCAGGCCAGCAGAGAGTGGGATGATACATTTCAGAATATCCAAACGAAAGAAAACCTTCCAACTAAGAATACTATACCCTGTGAAGTATCCTTTAAAAGAAGAGAGAGTCTGCCAGATAAACAAAAACTGAGGAAGTTTAACACCACTAGACCTGCCTTACAAGAAATTCTGAAGAATTCTTCACATGGGATCAAAACATGCAAAACAGCAACATGAAAATATATGAAAGTATAGATTTCACTGGTAGAGTGAGATATAGCATATATCTAGACAAATATATGGAGAAGGCGATGGCACCCCACTCCAGTACTCTTGCCTGGAAAATCCCATGGACGGAGGAGCCTGGTGGGCTGCAGTCCATGGGGTCGCTAAGAGTCCGACACGACTGAGCGACTTCACTTTCACCTTTCATTTTCATGCATTGGAGAAGGAAATGGCAACCCACTCCAGTGTTCTTGCCTGGAGAATCCCAGGGATGGCAGAGCCTGGCAGGCTGCCATCTATGGGGTCGCACAGAGTCGGACACGACTGAAGCGACTTAGCAGCAGACAAATATAGACAATATAAATATATAGACAAATATAGCATAATATAACAGTGTAATGGTTGTGTACAAATTACCTATAACATAAAACTTAGAAGACAAAAGTATTAATTATAACCACAAAAATTGAATAACAGATCCACAATATAAAAAGTAAATTCTGACCCCAAACTAAGAGTTTTTGTATGCAATTTAACATGCATTATCAAATTAGGATAGGTGGTTATGAATACAAGAAGACTTATATGAGCTTCACGGTAACCACAAAGAGAAAACTTCAGTAGACAAACAAATGATAGAGAGAAAGGAGTCAAACCAAATCATTACCAAAGAGCTCAACAAAAGAAGGGAGGAAGAGAGGAATAAAAAGAACTTCAAAACACACAGAAAACAATAAAGTGAAAATAGTTAAGTCAATAATGACTGTGAATAATTACTTTAAGTGTAAATGAATTAATGTGCCCAATCAAGGCAGAGAGTGGCTGGGTGACTAGAAAAAAGGAAAAATGAAGATCTAGTGACAGATTGACTGGAAGAGATGCACTTTAGATATCAAGTCAGATAAGATAAGGGATAGGTAAAAAGATATTACATAGAATTGATAACCAAAAGAGAGCAGGTGTGGCTATACTTACGTCAGACAAGATAGACTTTAAGTCAGAAATTGTCACTAGAGACGAGGAAGGTCATTATATAATAAGAGTCAACTCAGTAGGAAGGTAGAACAATTATATATGCACCCAATATCAAGAGCACCTAAATATATAAAACAGATATTGACAAATCAACATAGAAAACTGATAAGTAGAAGAGTTGTTGGAGACTTCAGTACCGCACTTTGAGTAATAGGTAAAACATCTGGCAGAAGATCAGTAAGAAAACAGATGACTTGAACAACACTACAGATCAAGTGGACCTAATATGCAGAGTTTTCACCAAATAATGGTAGAATATGCAGTCTTCTCAAGTGCCCATAAATATTTTCTAGGATAGATCATGTGAGGTTATAAAAAATAACATCTTAAATTTAAGAGGACTGAAATCATATCAAGTATCTTTTCAGACCACAGTGAAATGAAACTAGAAATCAATAACAGAAAATAGGAAGATTCACAAACAAGTGGAAACTAAGCAACACATTCTAGAACAGTCATTGAGTGAAAGGGGAAATCAAAAGGGAATTTTAAAAATACCTTGAGATAAATGAAAATAACATATAACTTAGCAAAGCTTATGGGATACAACAAAAGTAATACTAAAAAGAAAGTTTATAGTCATAAATACCTACATTAAAAAAGAAGAGGGACTTCCCTGGTGGTCCAGTGGTAAAGAATCTGCCTGCCGATGCAGAAGACACTGGTTCAGTCGGTCCAGGAAAATCCCACATGCCATGGGGCAGCTAAGCACATGTACCACAACTACTGAAGCCACATGCCTAGAGCCCATGCTTTGCAACAGGAGAAGCCACTGCAATGAAAATCCCATACACCACAATGAAGAGTAAGCCCCCCACTCCCCACAACTAGAGAAACCCCACATATAGCAATGAAGACCAAGTGCAGTCATAAATAAATAAATAGAAGAGAGATCTTAATCTACCTTTACAACTCAAGGACCTAGACAAAGAAGAGCAAACTATACCCAAAACTCGCAGAAGGAATGAAATAATAAATACTAGAGCAGAAATAGAGAATATAAAAACATTACCAAAACAAAGTCCATGAAAGTAAGAGTTGGTTTTTTTAAAAGATAAAATTGACACACCCTTAACTAGTTTAGGGGAAGAAAAGAGCATATTCAAATGAAATCAGAAATTACAGACATTACAGAGAAATAAAAAGAATCCTAAGGGACTGTTACGAACAATTATATGCCAACAATTGGATAATTCCTAGAGACATACGATATACCAAAATAGAATCAAGATGAAATACAAAGCTCAAACAGACCAATAAGAAAGAGATTGAATTAGTAATAACCAGCCAACAAAGAAAAATTGTGGATTCAACGGCCTCATGGAAGGAATTCTACCAAACATTCAAAGAAGAATTAATACCAGCTCTTAAACTCTTCTCAAAAAATATAAACAGAGAAAATACTCCTAAACTCATTTAATGAGGCCAGCATCACCCTGATTCCAAAACCAAAGACAACACAAGAAAACTATAGGCCAATATTTCTGAACATAGATGCAAAGTCCTCAAGATGCTAGCAGATTGAATTTAACAGCACATTAAAGTGAAAGTGAAAGTTGCTCAGTCGTGTCCGACTCTTTGCGACCCCATGGACTGAACAGTCCGTGCAATTCTCCAGGCCAGAATACTGGAGTGGGTAGCCTTTGCCTTCTCCAGGGGATCTTCCCAACCCAGGGATTGAAGCCAGGTCTCCCTCATTTCAGGTGGGTTCTTTACCAGCTGAGCCACAGGGGAAAGCCAAGAATACTAGAGTGGGTAGCCTATCCCTTCTCCAGGGGATCTCCCCAACCCAGGAATCAAACTGGGGTCTCCTGCATTGCAGGCAGATTCTTTACCTACTGAGCTATGAGGGAAGCCCTAAAAGGTAAAATTTATTCCTGGGATGCAAGGATTATTCAGTGTATGAAAATCTATCACTGTGGTGCAATAGAATGAAAGACAAAAAACAGATGATCATCTCAATAGATTCAGAAATATAATTTTGACAAAATTCAAATTCTTTTATGAATAAAAACTTTAAACAGGTGTAGGAGGAATGTACTTGAACACAACAAAGGCTTTATGTGAAAAAAAAATTAACATCATAACCAATAGGAAGGTAACAGTTTTTCCTCTAAGACTCAGAACAATAGAGCTAACATATAATAACAGAAGTTCTGATGAGTAATCAGGAAAGAAAAAGAAATAAAAGGCATTGAAATCATAAGAGAAGAAATAAAATTACCTGTTTGTAGTGACATGATCTTACAGATAGAAAGCTCTTAAAGGCTCCACAAAAAAATCCTATTAGAACAAATAAATTCAGCAAAGTTACCGGATATAAAATCAACATTAAAAAAATCAGTTCCATTCCTATACACTAAAACTATCTGAAAAAGAAACTACCAAAAAAGCCTATTTGCATTAGCTATGCAAAGAATAAAATACTTAGATATTAGGCAAGGAGGTTAAAGACATACACTGAAAATTATAAAGCATAGATGAAGGACATTTTTAAAAAGCACAAATAAGTGGAAAGCCATTCAACATTCATAAATTGCAAACATTAATATTGTTAAAATGTTTATACTACCCACAGTGATCTATAAATTCAATGTAATTCCTATCAAAATTCCAATGATTTTGTTTTTGTTAATAGAAAAAACATCCTAAAATTCATATAGAACCAGTCGTGTCCAACTCTTTGCAACCCCGTGGACTGTAGCCTTCCAGGCTCCTCTCTCCGTGGGATTCTCCAGGCAAGAATACTGAAGTGGGTTGCCATTTCCTTCTCCAGGGGATCTTCCCAACCCAGAGATTGAATCCAAGTCTCCTGTACTGCAGGGAGATGCTTTAACCTCTGAGCCACCAGGGAAGCCCTACATATACAACCACAAAAGACTTCAAATAGCCAAAGCAATCTTAAACAAAAAGCAAAGCTAGAGGCATCAATGCCTGACTTCAAATCACATTCCAAAATTATAGTAATCAAAAGAGTAAGGGACTGACATAAAAACAAACATACAAACCAATGGAACAGAATAGAGAACCCAGAAGCACAGTTACACATTTACAGTCAACTGATCTTTGATAAAGTGTCCAATAACACATGATGGGAAAAGGATAGTCTCACATGATGAGGATATTCAAATAAAATCAGAAATTACAGACATTACAGAGAAATAAAAAGAATCCAAAGGGACTGTTAGGAACAATTATATGCCAACAATTGGATAATTCTTATAGACATACAATGTACCAAAACTGAATCAAGATGAAATACAAAGCTCAAACAGACCAATAAGAAAGAGACTGAATTAGTAATAACCAGCCAACAAAGATAAATCATTCCCCGCCACAAACACACACATGATGTTAGGAAAACTGGGTATCTACATGCAGAAGAATTAAATTGGATTCCTATCTTCTATCATTTACAAAAATCAACTCAAAGTGGGTTAAAACTTAAATGTAGGGCCCGAAACTATTGGGTTGGCCAAAAGGTTCTTTTGTTTTTTCCCGTAATATGGTTCTAGTGGCACTTAGTGGTCTTTAAGTTCATTCAAAACAATTTTGTTAGATCATATTATGTCAGCTGTCTTATCAGCGTTCACTTAAAAACTTAACAAAATTGATAAAATTTTAGTAAATTGTAAAAATTTAGTAAAAAGTAAAAATTTATTGAAGAAAAAAGTAACATTTTTGGCATATTAGGCTTTATTATGTCAAGAAAGGTAAAAACTTACACACCAAAAAAGCCTTGTGCAGTGTATAGAGAAGGTGCCTGTGACATGTCATAAGTGGTTTTTGAATTTTGATGTTGGAGATTTCTCACTAGATAATGCTCCCAGGTCAGATAGATGAGTTGAAGTTGATAGTAATCAAATTGAGACTTTAATTGTGAGAACAATCAACATTATACCACATAGGAACTAGCTGATATACTCAAAATATCCAAATCAAGCATTGAAAATCATCTGCATTATTTTAGCTTTGTTAGGTTTATTGCTTTGGTGTTTAGCTTCCTTTTAAGCAAAAAAAAAAAAAAAAAAAAAAAAAACCTTCACTGTATTTCCTCATGCACTTCTCTACTGAAACATAATGAAAGGGTTCGTTTTTAAAATAAATGGTGATGGGCAATGATAAGTGGATACTGTACAATATAATATTGGAATGGAAGAGATCATGGGGCAAGTGAAATGAACCACAAAAGGCCAGTGATGTTGTGTATATGGTGGGATCGGAAGGAAGTCCTCTATTTATGAGCTCCTTCTGGAAAACCAAACAATTAATTCCAAGTATTACTCCCAGTAGATCAACTGAAAGCAGCACTTGACAAAAAGCATCGGGAATTAGTCAACAGAGAAAGCATCATCTTCCATGCAAGACTGCATGTTTCTTTGATGAACAGGCAGAAACTTACGGCTTGGCTGGAAAGTTCTGATTCACCCTTCATACTCACCAGACATTGTACCTTCGGATTTCCATTGATTTCAGTCCTTACAAAATTCTCTTAATGGAAAAATATTTCAGTTCCCTGGAACACTGTAAAAGGCACCTGTAACAGTTCTTTGCTCAAAAAGATAAAAAGTTTTGGGAAGATGGAATTATGAAGCTGCCTGAAAAATGGCAGAAGGTAGTGAAACAAAACGTTGAATACATTGTTCAATAAAGTTTTTGGTGAAAATGAAAAAATGCATTTTATTTTTATTTAAAAACTGAAGGAATTTTTTGGCCAACCCCATAAAATGCTCCTAGAAGGAATATAGGAGAAAATCTTCTTTACATTAGTCTTGGCAGTAATTATTTTGGCTATGACACCAAAAGTACAGGCAACAAAAGCAAAAAATAGGGGGAATTACATTAAAAAGCTTCTATAAAGCAAAGGAAAAATTCCCTATTAATTTTCTGCTGGAAGTTCTATCCATTACTGAAAGTGGGGAAATAATCAGCAACATGAAAAGGCACAGTACGTAATGGGGAAATACTTGCAAACCACGCTCAGTTGTGTCCGACCTTCAGCAGCCCCATGGACTGCAGCCTTCCAGGCTCCTCCGTCCATGGGATTTTCCAGGAAAGAGTACTGGAGTGGGGTGCCATTGCCTTCTCCGACATATCCAATACAGAGTTCAAAATACATGAGAAGTTCATACAACTCAATACCAAAAATAAAAATAGCCTATCTTTTCAAAAGAAGTAATTCAGACATCTAAGGTATATGGAAAGATGCTCATCATCTCTGATCATCAGGCAAATGCCATTTAAACCAGGTTTACTGCTTCACGCTCATCAAAATGGCAGTTATCACAAAGATAAGTGTTGGTGAGAATGCAGGGAAAAGGGAACCCTTGTGCACTGTTGATGGGAACATAAATTGGTACAGCCACTATGGAAAATGGTATGGAGATTGCTCAAACATTTGAAAATGGAACTAATGTGATCTAGCAGTCTCACTTCTTGAGACAGACCCAGATGAAATGAAATTAGGATCTGAAAGAGACCCCATACATACCCATGTTAAGCACAGCATTATTCACAGTAGCTGAGATGTCAGCCCTACAAGAAATTGGTCCTGAACATTCACTGGAAGGACTGATGCTGAACCTGAAGCTCCAGCTCCAATACTGTAGCCACCTGATGCAAATAACTGACTTATCAGAAAAGACTCTGATGCTGGGAAAGATTGAAGGCAGGAGGAGAAGGGGACGACAGAGAATGAGGTGGTTGGATGGCATCACCAACTCAATGGACATGAGTTTGAGCAAACTTTGGGAGTTGCTGATGGACAGGGAAGCCTGGTGTGCTGCAGTCCACAGAGTTGCAAAGAGTCAGACACAACTGAGTGACTGAACTGAAGATGTGGAAAAGACCCTGATGCTGGGAAAGATTGAAGGCAAAAGAAGAAGAGGGTGGCCGAGGATGAGATGGTTGAATAGCATCACTGATTCAGTGAACATGAACTTGGTCAAACTCCAGAAGATGGTGAAGTATAGGGAGGCCTGGCATGCTGCAGTCCATGGGGTCGCAGAGTCGTACATGACTTAGTGAATATAAATGGAATATTATATATTTATGGGCTTAAAAATAAGGAAATGTTACATGTATGTGGGATTCCCTGGTGGCTCAGATGGTAAAGAGTCTGCCTGTAATGCGGGAGACCCAGGTTTGATCCCTGGGACACGAAGATCCCCTGGAGAAGAAAATGGCAACCCACTTCAGTATTCTTGCCTGGAGAATCCCATGGACAGAGGAGCCTGGTGGACTACAGTCCATGGATCACAAAGAGTCGGACATGACTGAGTAACTTCACTTTCACTTTCACATGTACGTGGAATCTAAACTCATCAAATTCATTAAGCAGAGAGTAGAATGGTGTTGCCAGGATCTAGGGATGGGGGAGTGAAGTGATGTAGATCTGAGGATACAAAATTTCAGTTATGCAAGACAAGTAAGTTCTAGAGATCTCATGTGCAATATGGTGATGACAGATAGCAGCACTGTATCATATACTTGAAATTCACAAAGAAGATAGATACGATTAAATCTCACCACACACAGGGACACATTTATAACTATGTAGAGATGGATATGTTATTTATAACTTGATTGTGGTGATTGTCTCACAATGCATACACATATCAAAACATCAATTATATGTCAAAGATATCTCAATAAAGCTGTTAAAGTAAAAAACAAATTCAAGGGAAAGTATTCAAGAAATTAAATACCAAGTTATTTCTTACTCTCAAATGATGACATGGCAGTGTATATTTTCTAGTCTTGTTATAAGCTTGGAGTTATCTTTATGATGGTAATGCACCAGTCTGCTTAAGGTGGAAAGCAAGACATTAAAAATGGTGAATTGAATTCTCAGTGAACCCTTTGGCCATTTTTCCTAGAGGATTTTGGATCAAATTTTAAAATATTTTGCTAAAGATTCTAAGCACCTTATAAACTAGGAGATACTACAGATATGCCTAAATCTTATTTTTAGAGCACTAGAGAGAAACGTAGGAGTATATAGAAAGAATGAATTCAGCTACATACTTGATGGTTAACCCAAGGACTCAGCAACACAGGCACATACTTGCCAAATAAAATGACCCTGAAGCAAATATTATCTTGATTGTACCATACTGGCCTAGAAATTTCTATCACTGATATTACTCTGATCATTGAAATCAGTTCCAGTGCAAATATTCAGGCTGTTAGAAAATTTACAAAACCATTATTTTCCAATTCCACAGCTGCTCCACTAGTTCTGGCTCTCATCTTTTTACACCTGATTTATTGTATCTTGTGTGCTGGAATCCATACCTCAGTTTTGCCCTGCTCAGGAACATTCAATAATGAATGTATTTGAACTGTATACATCTGAGACCCAACCATGTGTCAAGCATTTATTTAAGCAATGTTTTTATATGTTGCATTTCTAAGTTAGGAGTTTTAATAGTCCTTAATTGGCTACCAAATCAAAACTCAAGCTAGAATTTAAAGTTTTCCAAATCTCACTTACTCTTGGTCTTCAGCCCAAGTCTCTTATTGGTAACATTTTCTTATTCTCAACATAGTACATGTCTGTTTCCGCTTCTTGGTGCCTTATCCTTCCTCTTCAAGGATGTCTTCCTCCTTCCTTAAAATATTTAAAAACACAGCCAGCCAGAAGTACCTGGTGAGATTTGAGGTTGAATTTAGTCATCTAATTTGGATCATCCTTTTATTCTGGATATGAAAGCATTATCAGGAAATTGAGTATTCTAGTTAATTAGTGGGTTACACATTTAATTTATAGGTGAACAAGGCTCAGCATCTTTTAGTCAAACTCACATTACGAGAGAATATACTGAAGCGTCCTTAATGCTACTTTGATGATCCTGAAGGTGTTTTGCTTAGAAATTTACATGTATAGGAATACTAGTTAATAGAAATTTCTAGTTTTTGCCCTGTATTTCATATTTGGTGATAATTTTATTTGAAGCTACTGTAAACATTTTATGGTTCATATTTTTAACCAAGCAGTATCTCTGCTACTAAGCTGCTAAGTCACTTCAGTCGTGTTCAACTCTGTGCGACCCCATAGACAGCAGCCCACCAGGCTCCCCTGTCCCTGGGATTCTCCAGGCAAGGACACAAGTGGGCTGCCATTTCCTTCTCCAATGCATGAAAGTGAAAAGTGAAAGTGAAGTCGCTCAGTCATGTCCGACTCTTAGCGACCCCATGGACTGCAGCCCACCAGGCTCCTCCGTCCATGGGATTTTCCAGGCAGGAGTACTGGAGTGGGGTGCCATTGCCTTCTCCAAGCAGTATCTCTAGTCCCTACTCTAATGCTACTTTGTACATAATAGGTTTTTCTAAAACACTTGATTATTCTGGCAAAAAAATTTTTTTGTTGAGCATCTACTATGTGCCAAAACATAGGACTTTAGTACTAGAGCCACGAATAGACAGTCTGTGCTCTTGTTATTGTTTTGTTTAGTTGGTAAGTCTTAATCTGACTTTTGTAACCCCGTGGACTATAGCCCAGCAGGCTCCTCTGTCCTTGGGATTTCCCAGGCAAGAATACTGGAGTGGGTTACCATTTCCTTCTCCAGGGGATCTTCCCAAACCAAGGATCAAATCCAGGTCTCCTGCATTGCAGGCAGATACTTTACCTGTGCCACCTGGGAAGACTCTACTTTCTTACTCTTTTTAAAAAATTTTTATCTTTGGCTGCACTGTGTCTTTGTTGCTTCATGCAGGCTTTCTCTATGTGCTGTTTGCGGACTTCTCATTGCAGTGGCTTTTCTTGTGTGGAGCACAGACTCTAGGGCATGGGGGCTCAGTAGTTGTGGCATGTGGAATTTTCCTGGACCAGGAATCGAACCACTATCCCCTGCATTTTCAAGACGGACTCTCAACAATTAGATCACCAGGGAAGTCCTATACTTTCTTACTCTTAATAGTGCTGCTTAAAGAAAGCACTTCTGATCCCTTAAATAAGTGATTTAAAAACTTTTGTTTTCCTGTAAGTGAAATTCTTAAAAATTTAAAAGTTTCAATACAGTATTTTAAGAAAGGGCTTCCCTAGTAGCTCATCTGGTAAAGAATCCACCTGCAGTGCAGGAGACCAGTTTGATTCCTGGGTTGGGAAGGTCCCCTGGAGAAGGGCTAGGCTGCCGCTGCAGTATTCTTGGACTTCTCTGGTGGCTCAGGCGCAATCCGCCTGCAACGTGGGAGGCCTGGGTCTCTTAAAAATTTAAAAATTTTAGTACAATATTTTAAGAAAAGGTAGAAGGAGAAGTACTCTGTTTTAGTTGTGGTGGTTTCGCGATTGTTCTGCTGTATCTAGCACACAGCGGGGTGATGGCCTCACCTCTGCTCTACTCAGGTTGGGAATTGTGTTCTCCAGTGACGTTATGTTACCAGGTAGGACTCGGGACTTCTCACTGCTGGTGGCAGTGGCCTTCATGATTTGTGACTTGTAGCCTCTTAGGTCTTTACTTTTATGTACGGAACAAAATGTGAACTAAATATACTTAGTTCCAGTGATTCTTGTCTGAGCAAAACAGACACAGTCCCTAACCTAGTGGAGCTTTCAGTGTTGTGGAGGAAATCGCACGGGCCGTGTGGTAACTAATGTGCAGAAACAGGAGTTATGCTGGGAGCACTTTGAAGAAATGACCTCGAAGTGGAGACTTAACCTAAGATCTGAAGGGTGAGAAGGAGGTGGGCAAAGGCAGAAAGTTCCAGACACCAGGATAGCAGGCACGGGTAGTCCGAGGTGATGAAGGGATGGCATGGGAGGAGCTGGGGTGGGGTGGGGTGGGAGGTGGGCAGAGCCAGAAGATGGAAACCACCCTGAGCACTTGGGCTTTTATCCTCAGTATAATGTCCTCAATCGCTCAGTGATGTCTGACTCTTTGCAGCCCTGTGGACTGTAGCCCACCAGGCTCCTCTGTCCATGGGATTTCCCAGGCAAGAATACTGAAGTGGGTTGCCCTTTCCTACTCCAGGGATTTTCCTGAGCCAGGAATCAGACACACATCTCCTGCATTGGCAGGTGGATTCTTTATCACTGAACCAATGAGAAGCCATTAAAAGATTTGGAACAAGGGAATTAAAGATGAGTTGTCTTAAAAAGGTTGCTGTGGGTGATGTGTGGAGTTGGCCAAGAGCACAGCTAGAAGGAACACAGAGACATCAATTAGGAGTTTACCCAGCATCGGACACACAGCAGACGGTGTGGATTTGCTGCACAGTGACTAGACCACTGTCTTCTGTAGCATCACAGATTATTCATACTTCGACCATGAGTGAAAGTGAATAGTTTTAAGGAGTCGTGAAGACTGGTGCTGATTTGTACTAATTTTTCCTCATAGAACTTCAAATATTCTGACTGACTTCTTCATCTTGGCCAGTGTGCGTCATTCATTCATCAGTAAATACTGGAATGTTTAAAATGTGCTGGGTGGCTGAGAGCTGAATATACAGAATCATGAATAGGACAGGCATGCAGTGTGTCATCAGGGGACTTGCAGTCTGGCTAACAGAGCTGAGCAAAGCAAGTGGCACGCTGTCCCTCCTGCCTGTCAATGGTGTGATGTGAAATTAGCCTCACTGTCCCAGCCTCAGGATCTGGAATGTCCTGGATGAACAAGACTCTCATGGTTCTCACCTATGTTATTGGGTTTCTACTTTGCCTTTGCTGAAAATACAGCCCCTCCTAAGTCCTAACATGTATCAGGGACCTGATGACCTAAAGATCGATTCCCAGTTCTCCTTCACTCTTAGAAAAGCTGCTGCTGCTGCTGCTGTTCAGTTGCCAAGTCGTGTCTGCCTCTTTGCAACCCCATGGACTGCAGCACACAAGACTTCCTGTCCCTCACCATCTCCCGGAATTTGCCCACTTTCATGTCCAAAAGAAAAGCAAAGCTGGGACCCTGCTTAATGGATTACCCTTCCATTGCTGCGTAAATCACCACAAATGTTATGAATTCAACAACACGTTTATTACCTCACAGTTTCTGTGGGTCATGAGTCCAGGCACAGCCTCAGTGGGTGTTGGACGTTGCAGTGAAAGGACTCCACCAGTCCACGTTCCCACATGCAGTTCAGGATCATCGTCCAAACTCCTTCAGATTATTGACAGAATCCCTTTCCTTGCATTTGTAGAAAGGCTGCTCCTTTCCATGGGACATGGAAGCAACCTAGATGTCCATCAGCAGATGAATGGATAAGAAAGCTGTGGTACATATACACAATGGAGTATTACTCAGCCATTAAAAAGAATACATTTGAATCAGTTCTAATGAGGTGGATGAAACTCGAGCCTATTATACAGAGTGAAGTAAGCCAGAAAGAAAAACACCAATACAGTATACTAACGCATATATATGGAATTTAGAAAGATGGTAACAATAACCCTGTGTATGAGACAGCAAAAGAGACACTGATGTATAGAACAGTCTCCCTCTCTGTGGGAGAGGGAGAGGGTGGGAAGATTTGGGAGAATGGCACTGAAGCATGTATAATATCATGTATGAAACGAGTCGCCAGTCCAGGTTCGATGCACGATACTGGATGCTTGGGGCTGGTGCACTGGGGTGACCCAGAGGGATGGTATGGGGAGGGAGGTGGGAGGAGGGTTCAGGATGGGGAACACATGTATACCTGTGGCGGATTCATTTCGATATTTGGCAAAACTAACACAATATTGTAAAGTTTAAAAATAAAAAAAAAACATGGCCTTTTCCTTCTTTAAGAACAGTAAAAGAGAGAAAGTCTCTGCTTTGAATCTCTGAGCTCAGGGGAGGTCTGAGGTCTAAGCCCTCTTTTAAAGGTTTCATCTGATTAAGTCAGGCCCACTCAGGATAATCTCTTGAAAAACACAAAGTCAGCTGATTAGAGACCCTCATTATATCTGTAAAATCCCTTCACTTTCATCATGTAACAGTGATATACTGGGAGAGATGTCTCTTGTCCATACTTATAACGCAGGGATGATACAGGGTAGTCACTCAGAACTGTGTCTGCCTCACCTGCCCTTCTTGAATTTCTCCCACAGTGGTTTCCCACAGACACGGCCATCTTAGTCTCTCCATGTCTTTGGTGGTTTCTTCTCCATTATCTTCATCCATTCCATAAATGTTCGTGTTCCTTGGAACATCCTGATAACCATCCAGCCTGTTTCTTGACCCTGTATCTATTGTTTTTCATTTGGTTGAGGACTATTTTCCTACTTCTAAAAACAAAACTAATAGGTTCTTTTCCTTCCAATCACTTGCTGACAAACAGACATCATATAATGAATAAAACAAAAGCAGTCTATTCTATTACTTCCTGCCATTCTTGGATCCTTCTGGGAAGACGGGGGAAGATCCCCATCCCCAACTTACCATGATTGGTTACAGCTCCAACCACTCAGCTGTGTGTGGATGGTGGCGAAAACCCTGAGGATGGTTGGGAAACTTGACCAGCTCAAGGGCTAGGCAGTTGTGTCAGGGGGTTCTTGATGATGCAGCCATAGGGGAGCCATGGTGTACCTGGCACCTTCAAAGAGTGTGTGTACCCTCATGGCATTTATTGAGAGGGGCCAGACATGAATGAGTTGGGACATGCCTGGTCTATTATTAACCCACCAGTGAATTTAAATCATAAAATGCATTCTTAGAATTCAAGTATATCATTTGCACTTGAATTCAACCTTCTGTCCTCTAGCAAAATTGAGTAGTCTTCTATGGTTTCCCTAATTTAGGAATAGCTTGGTGGAATTTGCCTGGAAGAAGCAGTTCCTTTTTCTTCTTTATGAAAAGATTTTCATCTCTTTTCAGTGTTCAGTTTATCCATTAAGAACCAGCTTAAGGAAAAAAAAGCTTAGACATCTTCTTGCTAAAGCACTTTAATTTCTTGAAACTTGCCCCAGTGTCCATCCTTGAGAAAGTTAATCCTTCTTTTACTCTTTGTTCTCTATCAGGTTGTTATGTTTATATCAAGTACACCCATCATAATGTATTATAACTTATTTATTTAATGTTTGTCTACCCTACTTGTGAGATCCTTGGTAATAAAATTGATTTGTTCATTTTTTTAATTGTAGTGTCTGACCTATGACAGATGCTCAGTGAATGTTTTAAATAAATGAAGGAATCAGTCATTGCCCCTAAACAAGTCATATTTCCACTCATATGATTCAGGTGACCACACCTTGCTCTGTGGGTAAATAATGATACTTGAACTAACAGCCATCCTTTTTATAGCTTGTTTGGTTACTCTAGCCTAGAGTTCTCTGCTTTTTTCCCTCTCCCCCCATCCCCTACTGACCAGCATATTTTAAAGTTATAAGACCAGTCTTTCAAAAAGATGTTTTGGTTGGGTCAAAGTCTTACTGTCCTGAAGCTCTGTAAGTCACCCCAGAAAATAGAGGAAGAGCAAAGTGCTTGGCATTAGGGTGAAGCACTAGCCGAGGGTCTTCATTATAATCTTTTTATCTTTGCATGAACCTCTGAAGATATGAAATAGAAGAACAGGAGCAATAATTCCACCAGTATCTTTAGGTATGGGGTATCAGTTCAGTTTAGTCACTCAGTCGTGTCCACCTGTTTGCGA
This sequence comes from Bos indicus, assembly GCF_029378745.1. NCBI lineage: Eukaryota > Metazoa > Chordata > Mammalia > Artiodactyla > Bovidae > Bos > Bos indicus. The sequence continues at coordinate 33,911,141 of NC_091772.1, read as the reverse complement.
CCCCATGGACTGCAGCATGCTAGGCTTCCCTGTCCATCACCAACTCCCGGAGCCTGCTCAAACTCATGTCCATCAAATCAGTGATGGTTTGGGGTATAGACCAAACATTATCTTTGGAAATCACCATATTTTGACATGTGCACTGTATTTTTAAGGTTGTGTACTATTTGAACTACTAAGGAAATAATTTTATATTCATACTTAACAGAGAGCCAAGTCAGAGAGGGTCTTTCGATTATTGTCTCTACTGAAGGTCTTTATGTAATTTACTGCTGAAAAGCAGCATTAAAGACGGTGCAGTGTCTCTTTTGCTGTCTCGCATACAGGGTTATCGTTACCATCTTTCTAAATTCCATATATATATGCATTAGTTGGATCACCAGTCCAGGTTCGATGCATGAGACAGGGTGCTCGGGGCTGGTGCACTGGGATGACCCAGAGGGATGGTATGGGGAGGGAGGTGGGAGGGGGCTTCAGAATGGGGAACACATGTACACCCATGGCAGATCCATGTCAATGTATGGCACAACCACTACAATATTGTAAAGTAATTAGCCTCCAATTAAAATAAATAAATTTATATTAAAAAAATAAAGACGGTGCAGTGGCATCATTAAAAATTTGACCTTGGAAGAACATCACTTCCGTATCACAAGTGTACTTTTTAATGTGAGAAGTAATTTTATAAAATATCGATGACTGTAGAATAGAATAGAACTAAGAGAATTTGATATGAATAACAATGCTGAGTTAATTTCAGAAAGCTCTATGTAGCTCTTGTTTTGGAATATGGGCAGAGAGTAGTCTCATGGCTTTCTCTACGGTCAGCATTTTCTCTTGGTACTTACCTTGTCAAAAGTAACTAACTACAATTAACTAAAAGCTTTTCTTTAAAAATGAATCTATTTTAAATGGGAAACAAAGTCCAGGAGGTGAGTAACTGTTTATTATGCAAGAAATAATGCTTTTTAAGCTAATAGTTCTAAAACCAGTGGAGGGAAGTGAATGATTCAGTAGAAAGTGGGACATGATGTGATTTTTTTAAGATCGTAAAATGTTAGTGCATGTTTTTCTTTCCTGTTTTCACAGGAAAAGAGGAAAATTATTATCATTATCAATTATTGTTCTGATAACGAGTTTACGCTGTAGGTGTTCTCCACAAAGGTTGTGTTACTACATAATGTAAATGCATAAGGATCAGTGTTCAGGAGCTAAGTTGGCACAAACTTTTTAATTTATCTCTTCCCAGAATGTAATTTGTAACTATAGGCAGGCACACTTGTTAGGAAGAAATGGAAAAGTGGGGGAAAGTTGCTCACTTAGCAAGTTTGCTCTTCCAGAAAAAACTTCAGGATTTTTAGTCTGAAAACTTCATGGGGAAATCCTAAAGTAGTCAATTAAAGGCAAACATGGTTCAGTTCAGTTCAGTTCAGTCGCTCAGTCGTGTCCGACTCTTTGCAACCCCATGAATCGCAGCTTGCCAGGCCTCCCTGTCCATCACCAACTCCCAGAGTTCACCCAAATCCACGTCCATTGAGTTGGTGATGCCATCCAGCCATCTCATCCTCTGTCGTCCCCTTTTCCTCCTGCCTCCAATCCTTCCCAGCATCAGAGTCTTTTCCAATGAGTCAACTCTTCACATAAGGTGGCAAAGTACTGGAGTTTCAGCTTTAGCATCATCCCTTCCAAAGAACACCCAGGACTGATCTCCTTTAGAATGGACTGGTTGGGTCTCCTTGCAGTCCATGGGACTCTTGGAATCAAATGTTCTTCAGGTCCAGTCTTTTCATTCTATTAGCTTAAAGTTCCCAAACGAAGGGTTGTAGTTACATACTCCTCTTATGCTAACAGGGGCCATGATGATAGGAAACCACTCTGGAATCATGAGACTACTTGAGATTTTTCCTAGAGATTCTGTAATGACCAGCTGTCATAAAGGACTCTTGATACAAAGCCAAGTTGTTACTTTTGTTTCTCTTGTTTCTGTTGTCTTTATTTAAGTTACTGGTTTCAGCTTACTGTTTTAGGACCTTGCCTTCTGAGTAGTACTTTATCTCCTTATTCTCAATTTTAATTTAATATTTTTCTGAAAAATGTTCTGCCACTCTGTTAAAATATTTTATACCTTCTTCTCTAACACACATTTGAGGTCACCAACTGTGTCATCGGTGAAGCTGTATAAGTTTTCCTTACAGACTAGTCTTTCCGTCATGAGTTTGCAGGGCATTGTTTCAGTAGATTAACAATTTGATTATTATATTTTACTTTTATGATACCATGAATAATGCCTAAGGTCTCAAGAATAAAATTGGTTGGGGAGGGATTTTTTTAAGCTGTTGGATTTAGTTGATGCTGCAATTTAGTTATTCCACTTAATCTACGCAGAGCAGACACTTGACATGGTTAATAAAAGGTGTGATTAACCTACTCTGTATTGAACGTTTGAGCATACACAGTTCTGTGGTGCATTAGGATTTAAGTTCCTTATATATGAGAATATTTACTGCCTTTTGTTTCATTTCAGAATGACCTTATTTTAAAACGTATGAGGCTGTTTATAATCAACTCTGTGGCAGTGATTAAAGAGCTGTGAATAATAGGTATTGGAACTTGACAGCTTCTGGTGTGCTAAACTTGTGTTAGAACGTTCATGCTGCTCACAAGGAATTTCTTTTTCTAAGGTGGGAATTTCTTTTTTGACATGTGGGTTATTGGCATAATGTATTTCGTAGGTTTTTCTCTTTAAAGTGGTTTACCAAATCATAGTGTTTTATTGATTTATTTTATGTTTTAAACCTTTTTCAGCCTACGAATCGACATTTTATGCTTCATAACAATAACCTCATGTATGTTATCAATCACACAGTCAGTATAGACAGAGAATTGTGCCTTAAGCACAGCACTGACCTTCTGTCTGAAGCATTCCTATACAATAAATGCAACCCAAGTTTCATTGTTTTTAGTGGGGAAAATATGTTTTATTACAGAAAATTTGAAAACACTTGGAAGGTTGACATTCAGCCCTTGTTACTTTGGGAGGAATGTCAGTACTCCTGAAGGAATTTGAGCCAGCACAATATATGCAAAGAGGAGGAGTTGTGTACCTGGTGGTTTAGTAGACCTTTGTTAATTGTAAATACAAAGACCAGAAATCATGAATTTGAATTAAATTTAGATGAGACAGTATTTTAAGGATGAAAGGAAATGGAGGACATTATTTTAAAATTTTGAATACATTTTTAGTAGTTTCGAGTTAGCCAGTAGTTAACTGAATAGTTTGCCCACCGTCATCATGAACTCAAAGCACTCATCATGTGGTAACACTCTGAGGTACATTCAAGACTGAGCGCTAAGATGCATTTTTTTTGTTTGAATACGGCAGCTCAGTGATTCCTGCCCAGCCACAAGGTGAGGTTTCTAGAAAGAGTGAGGTTGGCAGAAATGCAGGAAGGACAGATCTCAGAGAAAATAGACTTTAGGGAAGTCATAAGAAAAATTTGTGTATATATGTGTTCCTCAATAAACCTGAGAAATTCTCTAATGTAAAAGTCCCTGCATTTCTCAGCATGACGACTTCCTCCAGTATGACTCTACATCACCTGCTTCCTCAGTTGTGATCTGTAAGCATCAGAGTTTCCCACAAATTTTGAATTATGTAAATTGTGCCCATTTTAAAGTTTTTAAACTATCTGACTTGAAGCTTAACTGTTTCCCTTGATTTTTCCCTTGTTTCATTTTTGCAAGTCTGAAAAATTATTGTGTAGCAACTTGTGTTTTGATGGCACTTAAGGGTATATTTTTCTAGAGCTGAACATCTACCCATGTATTGAGAAATTAGAATACAAATGTTTACCAGAGGATGAAATAATTGTGTGCAGGAATCGAAGAGAATTTTAGATGCATGCATATAAACAGCACAAAGGTTTTATGGAAGATTAATTGAGAAATTCAGAGCACCTAGCAAGAGGCTTCAATTTGTTCCTGGAATACCATGGTACTTCGGAGAGAACTCCAGAGACCTGCTTTTAATCCTTACTTTCCTGCTGACTCTCTGTGTGAATTTATATGCCTTTTCCTTAAAAGGTGGTGATGAGAACACCAACTATACAATCTCGTGGTGTTGCTCTGAGGATGTTCTGGTTGAAGGGCTTTGTCATTTGTAAATCCGTTTTAAGGTCTGGAGATGCTGTGGGTTGCTGTACTCTTTGTCAATCTGAAGATTCAAGTTGAATTACAAAACACGTGACCTAGAGAAAACAAGAGTCTCCACTCTCTGTTCCCCAGAGTGACTTAGGGTGATAGCTGTTCTTAGTTAAGAGATACTTGGAGAAACAGGACAGTTTGGACAGCTCTCTGTGGATATTCATTGAGTTCTAGATTGTTTTGGCCTTGTGAAACACTCCTCCTGAAAGACAGTTTTATGTCTATAACTCACTCCAGAGTCTTCAGACTACTAAGATACTCTGATTATAGTGTCAGCCTAACTTTATAGCCCGGGAGTAGTCCAGAAAACCCTCATATTGTTGAGGTTTTGCAGCTGGGACGTCCTGTGATCTGACTGTTCCTAGTGCACTAATCCCACCCATATCCTGTTTGTGAATAACTGGATAGATGCCTGGAAATTCTAGTGCCAGATTGTATAGCACCTTCTACAACAGAAATCTCTAGTTTGCATGTTTACCCTCTCCCTAAACAAACACCTCTTGTAGGTGAGTCTCTTAGCTCAAAAAGGCAAGATTATAATAGCGACCATTAGCTAGGTCTCCAGTCACACTTTAATGAGCACTCCCCGATGATGGGGATGGGAGACATACCCGAAACAGAAACACAGAGCTGTAGTCTTTCTGCATAACTGAGACAACAGGTTGTGAATTGTACACCTCCTCATATGAATGTAGCAGAAGTCTTTCTGGAAAAAGAATTTCTTATCTTCTTTTCTAAATTGTTGAGACTAGAAAAATCTCATTTGCATCTTTGTAGTCTTTGTTGCCATTTGATCTTCTTTACAGACTATCAAAGTGTATGGTTAAAAACAGATGCATACAGGTATGTGCAACCTGGTCTTAATTCAGAAAGGAATTCCGTGGTTACATCTCAGGGATATGTGCAATAGTGCTGCCGCTTCCAGGCTTGGGGATCAGTGTCCTGAGTACAAAGGCTAAAACCATCATTCACTAAAGAATTATAATGGATGTTATAGAAATAAAACCTACGTCTTGTCTACCTAGTGTATTCTCACCCATAACTAGTTTATTAATAAATACTATTGGGTTGTAAGTTTCAGATACCCAACTTAATCAGTAGGCACAAGCCCAAAGCCGGGAGGAGGGCAAGGAATGAATTTTATTGGCTCGTGTAACATTAAAACAAGAGGTGACGACTTCAGGGTATTGATTGATCCAGGGGCTCAGTCTGTATTATAGGACTTAGTCTCAATCTCCTCCTTTCTCATTCTCTCTATCCCTCCCTTTCTTCCTTCCTCTCCCCCTATCCCTCCCTCCTTATCCCCCATCTGAAATATACAAAATTTGAAACACTTGCTTTTCAAAGTCAACGAATCGGTCTGGGACACTGTAGAGTGAGTTCATACTTAAGTGAAAGAGTCTCATAGGATTCTGAGAGTCTGTTTTTGATAGTCTTATGCAATTGCATATGACTTTTTTAATTTAAGTATCTTCATTTTCTTTTTTTTTTAATTTAATTTTATTTTTTACCTTTACAATATTGTATTGGTTTTGCCATATATCAAAATGAATCCACCACAGGTATACATGTGTTCCCCATCCTGAACCCTCCTCCCTCCCCATACCATCCCTCTGGGTCGTCCCAGTGCACCAGCCCCAAGCATCCAGTATCGTGCATAGAACCTGGACTGGCGACTCGTTTCATATATGATATTATACATGTTTCAATGCCATTCTCCCAAATCATCCCACCCTCTCCCTCTCCCACAGAGTCCAAAAGACTGTTCTATACATCAGTGTCTCTTTTGCTGTCTCGTATACAGGGTTATTGTTACAATCTTTCTAAATTCCATATATATGCGTTAGTATACTGTATTGGTGTTTTTCTTTCTGGCTTACTTCACTCTGTATAATAGGCTCCATATCTTAATTTTCTTATTTAAACTTTAAAAAAATATTTTTAATACAAATTTATTTTAATTGGAGGCTAATTACTTTACAATATTGTATTAGTTTTGCCATACATCAACATGAATGTGCCACGGATGTACACGTGTTCCCCATCCTGAACCCCCCTCCCACCTCCCTCCCTGTCCCATCCCTCTGGGTCATCCCAGTGCACCAGCCCCGAGCACCCTGTATCATGCATCAAACCTGGACTGGCGATTCGTTTCACGTATGATATTATACATGTTTCAGTGCCATTCTCCCAAATCATCCTACCCTCTCCCTCTCCCACAGAGTCCAAAAGACTGTTCTATACATCTGTGTCTCTTGCTGTCTCACATACAGGGTTATCATTACCATCTTTCTAAATTCCATATATATGTGTTTGTATACTATATTGGTGTTTTTCTTTCTGGCTTACTTCACTCTGTATAATAGGCTCGAGTTTCATCCACCTCATTAGAACTGATTCAAATGTATTCTTTTTAATGGCTGAGTAATACTCCATTGTGTATATGTACCACAGCTTTCTTATCCATTCATCTGATGGACATCTAGGTTGCTTCCGTGTCCTGGCTATTATAAACAGTGCTGCGATGAACATTGGGGTACATGTGTCTCTTTCAGTTCTGGTTTCCTCAGTGTGTATGCCCAGCAGTGGGATTGCTGGGTCGTATTCCTATTTAAACTTCTAAGTGATATTTGACGTAGTAAAATTTTTTAAATAAAATATATCAGGTGTGGATTACTAAAGTGAATCAGTGTAAAATGCTTGCAAGTATATTTATGTCCTGGGGAAACTGTGTGTGTGATGTGTAGGATCATTCATTAATTATTTACTGTGTATCCTTTACTGTATGAAGCAGTTTATAGAAATTGACTAATTCAGTCCTGAAAACAGCCTTGAAGTAGTTATTATTGTGTCATATGTATGGAAACCAAGACTTAAGAAGAAAACTTACTCAAGAACCACCACCCATTGAGTGTTTGACCCATGATTTATACTCAAATCAGTTGGACCCCAAAGTCTCTGTTACATTGTTAGATTAACCTTTATGGCTTCTTTTAATGAATTGCCTCCTTATTTTATTTTGTATTTCATTTATTTTTAATTTATTTGGCTACACCAGGTCTTAGTTAAGCCTGAGGGCTCTTAGTCGCGGCATATGGGATCTAGTTCCCTGACCAGGGGTCGAGCCTGGGCCTCCTGTGTTGGGAGTGTGGAGTCTTAAGCACTGGACCACTAGGGAAGCCCCTAAATACTACCTTTTTAACCTAGTATTTTAGATTGCTACTGTATAGAGGCATGATTTGAATTTTGTAAACATTATTTCTTTTTTCAGTTTAATAAGTAGTCATATAACTTTTATCTGTTTCCTAATTTTTCCATACTAAAATTTAACAAGCCAATTTGAATCATAAAATCTGATTTTACTTTAAAAAAATTCTACCTCTGCCAATATAGTGTCAAACTTTTACTGTTAACCATAGATTAATGTTTCTTGGAAAATAATTTGCTGCATAAGCATACAAACAGTTTATATGGAAAATAAAGCAGTTTATGAAAATATGTTAGCTCTTATTTAGATCATAAGCCTTTCTGGTTACAGAAACACTGTTTAGAATGAACTTATATAGCAAGACAAAATTGAAAACAGGCTTAAGGAGCTAGCATATTATAAAGTTTATAGTTTACAAAAATTACTTAATTTAAATAGTAATTGTTTTTATTTATTTTTATTGAAGAAATAAATTCCTACAATTCAATTTATGGTACACATTCTTCTGCATGGAGGAGGGGTGATTTTGTAAGCCCCAAATTAGTACCTACTCTATACTGTACAAAGAGTATGTTTGTTTTATGGATCATGTTTTTGCTTCTTTCACCCAAAAAGAAGATTTAAGAAAAACTATTGTCTTCTTTCTCCAAAAAGAATCTTTCACGGGGTGTATGAAGGGGGTGATACATAGTCCTAAAATGGAAGAGGGCTTTTGTATAGATGCAAACAGCTAATCTCTCACCTAGTTCCAGGTACAGGTCTCAGTCATTGACCAGAGAAAAGTACCTACCTGGCCAGAAGCCCACATATCTCTCCTGTTCTTCTCCTCCCTGTAAATGTCTTGCCTGCCAGGGAGCACTGCCTTAAACTAAACAGGAAATAAGAGGCAATGTCCACTACACTGTAAATTTCTTATCTACTGAGTGAGGAGGAACAGAGGACAAATACAGGCCCGCCCAAGCTTCTTGGTATTCCAAAGTACTTTGCAGCTTTCTTAATATGTAAAAATATGTAAAAAAGTGTATTTAAACAAAATGTATTTAAAATTTTAACTTTAATAAGCTTTAATAAGCTTCCCCAAATTTCATTCCCTGCTTTTAGTAGGATATAAGGATTGTCAAATCAAAATAATTAGCTGCTAAAATTTTTTAAAGTTAGAAATCCTACAACACTATACAGGAGATAAAAGCCTTCTATAAACCCTAGGTGATAGGAATTCATTCAAAACAAATTTAATAATTTCATTGTTTACTATAACTTAATATAACTTTAAAAACTGCTTTCTTCAGCCACATGTACAGAAGTCTTTGGAAAACATGAAAGTCATAATTAGTGGTTTATGATTATGAACTATAACACCTATTTTGTATGATCAATAGATAATAAGAGGGAAGGACTGGGTTTAAATCCTTAGTTATGAAAATAAAGTGAAGCAGCATAACTTGACCCTTGACAAAATAGTTTATTATAAACACACAAAAACAAAAAATACTGAGACCCAGTGCTTATAAATTTGGACAGGAATATATTGAAATGTGAAAGATAATAAATAATCACATAGGCTTGTCTTATGTAAAACCCACAATAAATATTTATTGAGTTAATAACTATTCAGTTGAACATATATCTTTCTTGTTCAGCATAATTTCTAGTAATGTATATTTAAGGCATTATGGGCTACAATATAGTATCATGTGTATAACATTACCATGTCATCTATATGTAGAAGAGATATTAATGTTTTAGTGTTTAGATATATATTCTTTTTAGAGTTAAAATGGGTATGAAAATATTGAAAGAATTGTACCAGAGATATTTAGTAAGATGCTGATTAACTGACCCCAAATACAGTTATAGATAAGCGCTGTCCAATAGAACTTTCTGTGATGATAGAAATGTTCTATATTCTAATAGCCACTAGCCACATGTAGTTATTGAGCACTTGAGCTGAGTCTGGTATGAATTAATATTTTATTTATAAGTTTAATTGATTTTAATATGAAAAATAATATGTGACTAGTGGGTACCTTATTAAACAGCACATTTCTCAAAATTTTTTGATCTCAGGGTCCCTTTACACTCTTCAGAATGCTTGAATACCTCAAAGTTCTTTTATTTATGTGGGTTATGTTTATTAATATTTACTATTTTCAGAATTAAAACTGAAAACACTTAAAATACTTATTATTCTTAATAAAACACTTAAAATTTATATTTAGTAACAGTAAAGGTAGCTGGGTTCACATTTCTACTCTGCCTTCAATGTGTTGTAAATTGTTTTGGTTAAAGTATGTTAAAATATAGCCTCACACAGTTATGTAGTTGGAATTAGCTCTATCAGATAATTGGGGATATTCTTTGATTATTGCACCAAAATTCATCAAGTAGCAACTCTTTAGTTGCAATGTGGGTGAAATATGAAACCATATAATGAATTTCATAGTCTGTTACATTAAAATCCATTGGTCTATCTTGAACTTTAAATAATAATTAGCTGTTCTTTCAAGTAAAATTGCTATACCGTGAACAAAGCAGATAGTTTAGCTGGCAACTCAAAACAATTGCATGCTTTGGTATCCAGCAGAAATGTTTTATGTGTACATCCTATTTTGTGATACAGAATATTTAAAAGACCTGTACTAAAGGATACAGATTTAATAAAATGATGTTTACTACTTCATGAAGGCCTTCTTAAGTGAAATGGCAATTATTTTTAAACTGGAAATGAGTGGCAGTGAAAGACACAAAGATACACGGTTTGTTGCTACTGCTTTGAATTGTGCTATAGAACCAACAGTTTTACCCACCACTGCCTTCTTATCAGTGCAGATGTCAAAGAGTAAATAAGGTAAATGACATAGCACCTTAGCAGTGTTATATAAATGCTTGTATCCTTGCCGAAACAGATGATAAGGGAGGAGGGCAAGTGCCATTAGTAAGGACAGGTTGGAGAGGCATCATGACACAGGTCAGTGTGATACTGATAGGCCTTTGCTGCTTTGCTTTTTTTCGTTTACCTGTCCTTTCCTATGAAAGAAGCAAAGCATTAGCTTGTTAAAAATTGTGTAACCTTGTTTATTTGTATTTTATATTTTAATCATTCATTAACTCAAGTATTCATTGACAGTCTACTTTGCATAAATTATTTCTGTTATTGAGAGATTGGAAATATATAATGTTTATGATAATAATCATGCCAATAAAAGCATCTACTGACCCCATTATTTATCGAGCACTTGCTCTGTGCTAGGTCCTGCATTTATGTCCTTTTAAATGCATTCATTTCATCTTCATGGCAGCCTCAGGAAGTGGATTCTTATAGAAACTTCACTGGATCTTTTGCCAGATTCATGATTTTTGTGCATAACTAGACAAATTACTTAGCTTCTTTGGGTTTCAAATATAAAATATTGGATTGAGACTTATACTCCAAATCCTTTTCAAGTTTAAAATTTATTAACATACATTTCATAGCAAGGTGATCCTTTATTGACACATTGTTAGAATATACCACACTATTAGGGAATCATTAAAACAATTACGAAATCATTAACAAATTTTTGAAAACTTTTAAAGTCTCTTTCACTTTAAAAATCATTGACTGAATACCTCTTTCACAGCACTTAACCATTTATGTTATCAGGACACTTCACATGTAACCAAAGACCTGATGTAAGCATGTGAACCTAATGAAAACATAACGGAATGTATACACTATCACAGGAAGTGTAAAAATTTCTATAAGATCACATAGGTTAAAACACGAGTCTTGACAAGTTAAGAACATCACCAAAGCGGTAGCATTTTAAATAATTCAACAAATTTCTTGAATGCTTTCAGTAGGCCCTGTAATGCTTGGAACTAGACTCCTGGAGTGAACAAGACAATGTCTGCCCTTGTGGAGCTTACACTTTAGTGGGAAAGTACAGTAGATTGAATAATGGCCTCCCAAGATGCCTGTGTCCTAATCCCCAGAACTTGTAAATATGTCACATTACTTGACAAAAAAATTAAAGTAGCAGAAAAAATTCAGCTTGCTAATCAGCTGATATTAAAATGAGACTATTTTGAATTATCCAGTTGGTCCTGATGGTATGTTAGTCACTCAGTCATGTCTGACTCCTTGCGACCCCACTGACTGTAGCCCACTAGGCTCCTCTGTCTATGGGATTCTCCAGGTAAGAGTACTGGAGTGGGTTGCCATTTCCTCCTCCAGGGGATCTTCCCCATCCAGGGATTGAACCCGAGTCTCCTGCATTGCAGGCCGATTCTTTACAGTCTGAGCCACCAGGCAATGGTAAGGGCCCTTAAAAGTGGAGATAAGAGACAAAAGTAGGGTCAGTGTTGGAATGTTGTGATGTTAAAGAGTCTCTGCTGCCATTGCTTCTTTGAAGTAGGAAGGGCAGAATATGTGGCAGCCTCTAAAAGTTGGAAAAGACAAGAAAATACACTGCCCTAGAGCCTCCAGACGGAGAAGGCAATGGCAACCCACTCCAGTACTCTAGCCTGGAAAATCCCATGGATGGAGGAGCCTGGAAGTCTGCAGTCCATGGGGTCGCTGAGGGTTGGACACGACTGAACGACTTCACTTTCACTTTTCACTTTCATGCATTGGAGAAGGAAACGGCAACCCACTCCAGTGTTCTTGCCTGGAGAATCCCAGGGACGGGGGAGCCTGGTGGGCTGCCATCTATGGGGTCGCACAGAGTCAGACACAACTGAAGCAACTTAGCAGCAGCAGCAGAGCCTCCAGAAAGACTCTTGCTTTGCCAACACCGTGATTTTAACCCCCGAGACCCATCCTGGACTTCTGACTTCAGAATTATAAAATAACAAATGTGTAATTTGAACCTCTTAAGTTTCTGGTAATCTATTAACAGCAGCAATAGGAAACTAATATAAAGGAAAGAAAATAAACAAATAATTAAACAGTTCAGAGATTTACAGATTGGTTGCTCTGAAAGAAATAGGATGATGAGAGAGAACACAGGTGGAGCAGGTTAGGTTGGGTGGTCATGGGAGGGTTTGAGGCTGTGACATTGGGATGGAGACATGGAGAAGAGAGTCACTGTGGAAGGAGCTGGGGGCAGAGCATCACTCCATTCAGAGGGCAAGGCAAGGACAAGGGCTTGGAGAGCACAAGGCTGGCTAGACACATGCCAGGAACAAGATGATAGTCTAGTGAGGATGTGTAAGAATCATGCAGAAAAAGGTGTGGGCCTAAACACACAGAACCTGCAGGCCGTGACAGATCATGGAAGAGCCACTGAAAGTTTCCAAGAAGGAGAGTGGCGTATTCTGCTTTGTGTTTTGAAAATACCGCTGTGGCTGCTATGGGGTAGATGGAGGCAAGGGTTCCAGTGAGGCGGGTCCTGTAGGATCCAGTGAAGGGCATGGAGAGGTATGACTAGCAGGATTTGTTGATGGCTTGGATGTAAGTTCTGAAAAATGAGTAGAAATTTGGCATTAGAGGATAAGGGGCAGAGGGGAGCATGAATAATCAGAGATGTCTAGGGAATAGAATATATTAGGCAGATTGGTAAGAGGTAAAGATAAGAGATATTGGAGGCCATAACATTCAGTCTGGAGGCCCTTGTTTGCTGTGCATAGGATTTTGGAATTCAGGAATGTGCAATGGAAATTTAAATCAAGAAAATAAAACAATCTCTGAACTGCCATTTTGTAATTATTTGTCTTCAAATGTCATTCTTGATGTAAAGATGAATAATGATATTTTTAAGTTTTATTTTCTGAGATTCTGAGGTCAGAAAGATTTGATTAAATGCTTGTCAGTGAAGTATTTAATAATTCATTATGACCCTGTCTTTGCTCCTGGTTCGTGAGGATTTGTTGGTGCTATCATTCTGCTTGCCTGGGGAAGCAGTATATATAGGTTCAGAGCAGGATCTCCAGAACCACACAGCTTATATTGGAAATCCTGGTTCCAGAACAACTGGTATACCTTTGGCAATTCCATAACCTCTTCAAGTCTCAGTTTTCTTATCTATTCACTAAGAATATTAATAACTCTTCATATGGTTCTTATACAGATTAACTGAATTTACATTTATAAAATAACTGAATATGTAGTATTCTTGAGGCAGATTGTAAAACTATTTACATTTGATTGGCTTACCTTTTCACTGGCAGTAGAAATTCAATAGGTCATAATGTCTTTTAAATACTTTAAAAATACCCCTTTTTCTGTTTCTGTATATGATCTTAAAGTTTCCATTTATTATGTTTTTCCTAGAATCTCTATTTCTTTGACCACTAAGCTCATTTCTTCGTTAAGGTAAAGTTTATATGAAAATTTAAGTGTAGTGAATTCACATGATCTTCCTGTTTACTAGATATTATTTATTTTCTGAAAAGGTTCTTCCCAAAGATAGTTACCATTCTACTGCTTCTCAAAACGGGTACAACCAAATACTAGAAATTCTTTGGTACAAAATCCAAATCCATTTAACTTTTCAACGTATTTCAAATTAAAAACGAGAAGTATTAACAATTTTATTTTAGTAGCTTATTATCAAGGCATAAAGATTTAAGACTCAATGATATAGGGAATCCTGTAGTATTTATTTATTCCATCACTCTTAACTTCTGGGCTTCCTAGGTGGTCAGTAGTAAAGTGCCCACCTGCCATGTAGGAGACATCAAAGATTGGATTTGATCCCTGGGTTGGGACGATCCCCTAGAGGAGGACCTGGCAACCCACTCCAGTATTCTTGCCTGGAGAATCCCATCAACAGAGGAGACTGGAGGGGCTGCAGTCCATAGGGCTGTAAAGAATTGGACATGACTGAAGTGACTTAGTACGCATACACTCTTGGCACTTATTTGCCATCACATTTGTCATCATAATATTCAATGTATATCACTCATGTTTTGTAAATATTGCACATATCTCAAAAAGCAGAGACTGTAGACAACATATGTCTTCATTCTTCCACCTTCTGGAGCACTTAGGTCAGAAGAACTAGTCTGCTTCCTAATTTGGTAAGTCACAAGCTTATATCATGTAATGTTTAGAAGATCTCAGTAAAACTAAAATGTAGTTACCTATAGATTGTTTTTAATTCTTCATTAAGAAATCAATTCCAGTTCAACTCTTGTTAGTATGATCTTTGATATTCCATGTCTAGTCCATAGAGGGGTGAAGAGAGTTCCATTATGAGGCTAAACTTGAGGATTTAGTAACTGAAATGCCCTCAGGAAAGTTTGGGTACCTTGAGCCCTGGTTGGATTACTGTGTTCCACCTCCCCTGGAAGCCAGTGAGGACCCAGCCTCAGACTCTGTCCTGGGGGCTACAGCCTGTTTCTTGCACTTCTGTGATTTCTTTTCCCATTGTGAGCAGTGGTGTCCAGCATATGGCCAAAAGTTTTCAGTTAAACACACTATATTACTAGTTAAAAGGTTTCTGAAAAACCTAAATGAAGGATTTAGAATAAAATTCCTGTCCTATGTGTTCATCTTATTTTTCATAACCAGTTCAGCCTCAAATGGATGAGTCTCAAAACCAGTCAAGGAAAAAGTGCCTTCTGGGATTGGTAGAGGACAATATATGTCTTAAAACTTTTTTTGTAAATTGAGAAAAACTTAGAATTATGTAGCAGAAGCTGTTAAACAAACGATTGTGTGTATGGATGTGTTTGTTCCTCTGACCAGAGCTTTGGGAGCATTAGCTGCCTTTGATGATGGGAGGCGCGCATTCTCTCAGGGCCTCCTGGGCGCCTGAACAGCATGAGCATGGTGGCCTTTGGGCACCAGGGAAGGGCAGGGAGTGCTGGGCTGAGTGTTCACTTATCTCCCTCTGCAAGTGTTACCTTCCTTTTCATTTTACATGATTTCATACTTTTATGTAACTATAGATTTAAAAAGGTGAATGCTACTCACACTGTGAAACAGAAGCCGTCTTTTATATTTTATATGTAAGAAAAGTAGGGCTATTATTTTCTAATAAGAAGTTGTTTTATTTCAAAATCTACAAGATGTATATTTACAACTTGTTTATTTTCTTCCTAAACATTATTTTTAACCTGTTTTAAAATTTCATGCTGTTTCTAGTCATACTTATCTACTATTATTAAAATTTAAATAACAAAAATATCAAGAAAATGTTTCCCTGATCCCAGTTCAATTTTCTGATGTTCACCACTAGCAGTCATATGCTGCTCTTATTTCAGACTTTTCCCCTGCAAGTTTAAAATTTATCTTTTACAAAATTTAAGTAATACAAAGATTTAAACAGTCTCATAGAATGAGTGAAGTAGAAAAAAACAGATCACTCTTTCACTACCCCCTTTCTTCATTTGTATGTCCTTCGAGACATTATCATGAATTATATTTAGATACATGTGTATATGCTCTGTGTCTATTTTTTACAAGAATGGGATCAGACTATTTTGAAGGACTCTTCTGTATTAGTACAAATGGATATACTTTGTGTGGCTGCTCAGGTGTTTTACAATTAAAAACAAGTTTGGAGAGAAACATGTATGCATATTTGCACACCTGTGTAAGCTAATTTATAGGGTAAATTCCAAGAAATTACTGGATCAACAGGTAAACATTTAAAATTTTGGTAAACACTGCCAAATTCACACAACATGTAAGCGTGTACTTGTTTCCTTAGCCTCTGCATACACCATGAGTTAATGAACAGTTTGTTGTTACAGGCAAGCACAGCAGTGAACAAAACAGAAAAAAATCTTGCCCCTATGGATTTTACATTCCCATCACTCCAATTGAGAAGAGACAATTTTAGTAAAATACGGCAATTGGCAATAAGTATTTTAAACAGAAAGAAATCACAGGAAGAGGGGTGTGTGTAAACAGCACAGCCAGGGAAGGCCTCTCTGAGGAGGTGAAGCTGAACCGTGCAGGAAGAGCATTCCAGGTGGAGCGGCATGACTGCAGACACCTTGGCCAGTGCCTCTGGAGTGCAAGGAGCAGGCGTGAAGGCAGAGGTGACGTCTGGGAGGTGGCAGGTGGGGCACAGCTCCGGAAGGGCCTCTGAATTACAGAGGATATGGTGGGAAATCATTACATGGTTTGAGAGAAGGGTGACAGGGTTCCTCTGATGCTGTAGAGGGTTGTTTGGATGCTGTACTGAGAACTGACTGCCAGAAGGCAGAGGAGGAAGGAAGAAGGCCTGATGGGGGCCGTTAGAATGTTCTGGAGAGAGTGGTGGGGGTAGGGGAGTGAGTGGTCAGATGTTGAAGGTATTTTAAGATACATTCCTTCTGGGTTAAATGTGGAATATAAGAGAAAATTAGGAGTCAAAGCTGACATGAAGGATTTTGGCCCAAGCACCTGGAAGAAGAGAGTTAGTTGCCATTGACTGAAATGGAGAGGACCAGGGGAGGCCTGAGAGTTGGACCTGGGGTATGGCATGTCTGCCCTTGGACATCCAAGTGGAGACATCAAGTAGGCAGTGGTTGTGCAAGTCTGGAGTTCAGAAGAGAAACTGGAACTCGGGTATTAAAGCGGGTTTAGAGCCCTAAGAGAGACTGAGGTTGGGAGATGAAGGGAAGCAACTGAAAAGCAGCAGTGCATTAGGAAAACCAAGAGGGTAGCAAAAAGACGGCTTTGAAGAGGGAGAGGGTGACAGATTATGTCAAATGCTGCTACTTGGTCGTGTAACATGAGGCTCGATTGTCATTGGATTTAACAGTGTAAGCATCTTTTACAGTCCTGACAAGATAAAAGCAAATAGAAAGAGACATCGGAGACAAGTGTAGGCAGCGTTTTCTGGAGGTTTTGCAGGAAAGCAGGACTGAGGTATAGAGTCTAGAAAAGTGAGATTTAATGAAAATAGGGGCTTTGAAGTCAGAGAAAGGCAAGAGAGTTGAAGTTCTGTATAGAAGTAATGATATGTTAACAACATAGGATTAAAGTAAATACGGCTTTAATTGATGGGCGTCCCTGGTGGCTCAGACAGCAAAGCATCCTCCTGCAATGCAGGAGACCCAGGTTCAGTCCTTGGGGTCAGGAACATCCCCTGGTGAAGGGAATGTTCTCCCACTGAAGGGCTACTCACTCCAGTATTCTTGCTTGGAGAATTCTATGGACAGAGGAGCCTGGTGGGCTACAGTTCATGAGGTCATGAAGAGTCAGACACGACTGAGTACGCACACGCATCTTTAATTGGCAGAGTTGAGTGTTCTTGTTACGTGTTTATTGGCCACTCTTGCTGTCGTGTGTGAATTTCTTTGCATATTCTTATTGGTTGGTCATTTTCTCATGGGTTTTTAAGAATTGTGTAATAAATCAACCTTTGGTAGCATGTAGTGCACATTTTTCATAGTTTGTTGTCTTTTGATTTTAATTTTTCTATGTATAATCATGGATTTTGTGTTATGCTTATAACAGCCTTTCTTAAAAAAAAAACACTTTTTATTTTGTATTGGGGTGTAGCCAGTTAACAATGTTGTCACAGTTTCAGGTGAACAGCAAAGGGACTCAGCTGTCCACATACATATATCCGTTGTGCCCTAAACCCCCCTCCCATCTAGGCTGCCACATGACATTGAGCAGAGTTCTATTTGCTATACAGTAGGTCCTTGTTGGTTATTAATTTTAAATACAGTAGTGTGTACCTGTCCATCCCAATCTCCCTATCTATCCCTTCCCTCCATCCTTCCCCCGGCAAC
Organism: Bos indicus; assembly: GCF_029378745.1. NCBI lineage: Eukaryota > Metazoa > Chordata > Mammalia > Artiodactyla > Bovidae > Bos > Bos indicus. The sequence continues at coordinate 33,893,071 of NC_091772.1, read as the reverse complement.
CATAAGTTCATTCTCTGAGTCTGTTTCATTACAGCCTTCCTTGTACTAAGTCTGTAGAAGGATTTGCCTGTGCTTTCTTCTGTTACTTTTATGGTTTAATAGTTGTTGATTAAAATCTTTGACTCATGCAGATTTCCTTTTGGTTAAAGTTGTGAGGTGGGAATCTGATGAGCAAGACCGCCATATGTTTGGGGATCTGTTTCTGGATTCTGTGAGGTCCATCGATTGCTTGCCTGCCCCTGTGCTGGTGTAAATTTTTGCATTTCTATGGCTTCAAGATTCCTTTCCTGTGTGGTACAGCTCATCCATGTTCTCCTGCCACCGATCTCCAGTGGCCTCGCCCTGCAGCAGCTTGAAGCAGGGTTTTGGTTCCCGGCTAGAGATTGAGGTTGGGCCATGGCAATGAGAGTGCTGAATCCCAGTCACTAGACTGGTGATCAGTGACAAGACCCTGGCTTTTCTGCTTTGTAGAGAATTCCCACAAGAACAGAAAGTAGTGAAACAAGTAAAGTATTTATTAGAGGAAGAAGAGTGTATGTAGATAGACACTTGGGCAGACTGAGAGTCACGCCCTTGTGCTAGTTTAAATCACTTACATGAGCCCTTTCTTCCCGTTTCCTTTGGCTAGTCATTTTGACTTGCCTGGGTCTGAGTCAGTGTTTGGTTTACCTCAGGGTCCTCTCATAGGCGTGCATGCATCTCTCAGCCAAGATGGATTCCAGCGAAGAGGCTATGGGTGGACTGACACCACTCCCCTTTTGACCTCCAAGGAGCTTTCTAGTTGGGAAGGTCTCCTTGACTTCAAGAATGAGAAATATGTGGTCTCTGTCTTGTATCTGGGCAGGACTCAGATTATCCTTCCATTTATCCTTCTGTTACGGAATTTCTGTCCATAGGGGGTGAACTCTGTTTGCTCAGCCTGGGAACTCCATTTGCTCCTGCCTCACCACCACCATATGTGTGTGTGTGTGTGTGTGTGTGTGTGTGTGTGTGTGTGCATGCGCACATGCATGCACGCTCAGTCGTGTATGACTCCTTGCAATCCCATGGACTGTACCCTGCCAGGCCAGGCTCCTTTGTCCATGGGATTTCCCAGGCAAAAATACTAGAGTGGGTTGACATTTCCTGACCCAGGGACTGAACCTGTGTCTCTGGTGTCTCCTTATGTTGGCAGGCGGATTCTTTACCCCTGTGCCACCTGGGAAGCCTCTCTATCACTGAACTATTAGTTTAATGAGTTTTCCTGAATATTTTTGTTTATTTCCCAGAAAATAATAATAATATCATATGTTGAGCACTTATGTGCAGTACTGTATGAAATTTTTGCTTATATAAGTTTTTTTCTCATTATGTCAACTCTATTATGGACATGCTGTCATCATTCCCATCTTAGAGATGAGGAAACTGAGGCATGAGAAGATTGAGTAATGTGCCCAAGGCAACACAACTGATAAGAGAGGAAGCTGTGATTAGGACCAAGCAGTCTGACTCCAGAGACTGTGCTCTTGTATCTCCTTGTAAGCTTTAGAATCATTTGGTCCAGATCATCTGGATTTAGAATCTAGAATAGCATGTTAGTACTTGGGCCAGAATTGCATTGAGTTTGTAGATTATTTTAGGTAGAACTGAATCTTTACCATATGAAACCGTTCTACCCCAGAGAGGGATGTCTTCATTCACCCACATCCTTCCATGCTCGTTGAGTGTGCCAGCTCCCTGCTGGCTCTCCAGGCTTCTTTTTTTCCTATAGGTGTTATCTTCTGAGTAGTTATCAATATTAGTAGAATTTTTTTTTTTGCTATGTCTTTTGCAGGTTATTGTTGATTTATTGGAAAGCTATTGATTTTTTCCTATTAAATTCATAATTAGTTATTTACCAAATTTTCTCATTGCTAATGATTTCTTAATTTTTCTTGCATTCTCCATAAAGAAGCATCTTCATATCACCTGACAATAATAATTTTGCTTTTTCTTTTCTATTATTTGTGCTTTTCTTTCATACTTTTAAAATATCAGCTTGTTCTTTTAGAATACTGCTAATTTCTAATGACATTAAACATCTTTATCTTAAAAATGCCTCCCAATACATAATTGTTTATCAGGATACTAACTTCATTTTTACTTTTTATGAAAAAGCATTTATCAACAAGGAATAGGGAATATTTTCAGATGTGTTTCAGTTTCTATACAAGTCATATTGTCTCTCCTTTATTGTGTTAATGTAGTGAATTTCATATATTTCTTACTGTTGAGTAGTGCTTGCTTTATTCTTTTAATATAATCCTGGATTTAATATTTGGAATTTTTACATCAGTGATTACCATTAAGACTGATTTTATTGGGTGGAATGTGGGGAGGGGAAGAGTGTGGTCTTCCTCAGATTCTGCTGCTAAGTCGCTTCAGTGGTGTCCAACTCTGTGTGACCCCATAGACGGCAGCCCACCAGGCTCCCCCGTCCCTGGGATTCTCCAGGCAAGAACACTGGAGTGGGTTGCTATTTCCTTCTCCAATGCATGAACGTGAAAAGCGAAAGGGAAGTCGCTCAGTCATGTCTGACCCTCAGCGACCCCATGGACTGCAGCCCACCAGGCTCCTCCATCCATGGGATTTTCCAGGCAAGAGTACTGGAGTGGAGTGCTATCGCCTTCTCCATCCTCAGATTCTAGTTGACTGTTATTATGCTGGCCTCATAAAAAGAACTTGGACTCTTCATTTTTCTCTCCTTTGAAAAAGCAACAGAATTATCAGTCTTTTGAAGATCCTGAAGTTCACCTAGGAAAACATATGGCACTTTATGGTTAACTATTTGATATCTTCCCAAATTTATATTATGGTCTGTCTACCTTGGCTCTCTCTTCTATAATTTTATAAATTCTATCAAATAATAAATATAGCTATAATCATTTTCAGTTTCCAAGAAAGTTATTTCATCCATGTTTACAAATTTATTTGCTTAGATTTGTGCAAAATATTTATAAAGTTTGTCTCTTAAATTCCTCTTGTTTAGTTGGTAAGTCATGTTAGTTACTTCTCTGTTTGTATTTTAATATTGAATATTTGTGCCTCTCAATTTTTTTCTAGTGTTAAATGGGCTAGTGATTTGTCTATGTTATTAATTATTTAAAAATCTGGCTTTTGGATTGATTTATTGATTATATAGCTTTTCTACTTTTTAACTTAATAATTTCTATGTATGCATTTTAAATCCCTTCTTCACATTGACTTTTGTCATACTGCATGTATTACATAAGTAACAAGTCATATAAATTAAAAAGCATCCTTTTTATCAATGTAGAGCTTACCTGTGAAAGGAACTATTAGTAATTGATAATTTAGCATGAATTATTTTAGTCTATATACATTCCTCACCTGTTCCTGGGACTGAACTTAATCTGCTGAGAATTTTGCTGTTTAACAGTTTTGCCAACATTATAGTAAATTATACAAACATTGGCTAAACTAAGCTCCCTGAGTGAGTGGGAGTTTTGATAAAGCAGGAAAAGGGGAAGTTAACTTGGGAAGAGATACAGACAGAGGGACCCATGGAGAATAGGAGAAAGGCCCAAATAAGAACTAGAGAGGACCAAAGACAGATCCTCTGAATATGCAGTGATTTCTATGTAATGAGAGAGGGGAAAATAAGAACGGGGGTCCTGTGCGTGGGAGCAGCCCTCCCTCCGGCTGACGTGGCTCTCAGCTGTCTGTCTATTAATAGCTCGTATCTGGAGGCCCTGTAAACCACCAGCCCTTTTGCAGGGGTAAATTTCAGAATCACTGACTTTCATTGAAATTATGTTTATCAAATTATTTTGAAAATGTCAAAAGAGTCTGTGATTATTGTTTATTGGGTACTCTTAAGAAAGATTGTACCTAGAGAGGAATTGAAATAAGTTACCTCCAAATTTGCTAAACCGTTAGTGTTTAGTAAAATCTCGCATGTTCAGTGTTTAGAGCACTCTACAATCACTATGATGTCTATTTTTAAAGGACTTAAAATTAGCTAATTACACTTTGTACATTTTTTTTTTTTTTTTTTTTTTTTTTTACATGTAGTCCATGTGTGGCTCTTTTTTTTTTTTTTTAATTTTATTTTATTTTTAAACTTTACATAATTGTATTAGTTTTGCCAAACATCATTGTTAAGTCTCTCAGTCATCTCCAACTCTTTGTGACCTCCTGTACTGCAGCACACCAAGCTTCTCTGTCCGTGGGTTTCCCGGGCAAGGATACTAGAGAGGGTTGCCATTTCCTTCTCCAGGGTGTTTTCCCAACCCAAGGATTGAACCAGCATCTCCTGCTTGGCAGACAGATTGTTTGCCACTGAGCCACCTGGGAAGCCCATTTATTAGATTACTTGTATGTTATATTAAATATGCATACTCATCATAACTTTGTGCAGTAAAATATGTCTAGATAGTAAGTTAACATTATCTATAAATTAGTTTAAAAGCCAGATTGACAAATATTGAATGTAGTATTTATGGACAGCACTCCTCTTTCCTGGAGTCATGCTGTTTGCACAAATTTTCTCTAACCTTACAAATTGTCAAATGACCTCTCCTTTCTATGTTGTGTGTTAATTGACAAGATTTTTTTATCTGATTATCATTGCAGCTTTGTCTTTATCTTCCTGAATTATCAGTAGAACTTAAATATACTGACTGACTTCTTCCTTGAGAAATAAATAAGTGTGGGCTCACATTCAGTTCAGCAAATAATTCTGTACCTACTCTGTGGAAGGGGAAGGCAGTGAGTGTGTCAGGGACTATGCTCAGGTCAAGAGGAGTATGAATACACGATGTGATGGTATTTTCCTCACAGCGATGTTAGCAGTAATGGAAGTACTTGTGCAGCGTCTCCACCTTCCAGTCTGTTCCATAGCACTCCCACCTGAATTGTGCTGCTCTCAACATAGTGCAGACACGTGTGAAATATGGCTTCATACGTGACTCAGTGTACTTGTTTTCTAGGTCTTTCTTAAATTATGACAGTAAGTTAGACTGATGTACGTAGAACAGTTTGCTAGAAGTGGTTTATTAGTTTTTAAGGACCAGTCTTGTGTCTTCTCCTAAGAGAAGTTTTCTTTTCTGCCATGCAGATGTGTGTGTTTGGGGATTGGTGAAGGAGTGGGATGTAGTTCAGCATGATGTACTTCTCCTCTGGAAGGAAAAATGCCTTTGTACATCAGAAAATATGTCAAAACGTGGCCTTTGCCTGTGGCTTTAATCAACACATGCCACTGCTGTAACCTGACAGGAACCGAAGACCTGTGAGTCAGACCTGACCCACCCCACCTCCTCTTCCCACCCCCCAGCCTCCCCTTTACATACAGGAAGGAACCTAATCTGCTATGCAGCATGATTATAAACAGTGTCTGGTGGGGCTTCTATTTATAAAGCCTTCAGATATCTTTCTCTTACCTTTGTGATGGAAGCTGGGATTGTATTGCTCAGGTCTTGAACCTCATTCATCTAATTTAGCTAATTCTTTTATTATAATTGTATGTGACTTAAGAAATAGGTACATAGAGTTTAATGAGCACCTTTGATACAATACTACATGCTATCAAGTATTGAAAATAATATGTGCAAGTCTTGTAAAGGCTTATTAATTATAATGATGATATTACTTCATGGGATACTGTTGGTTATATTGAGATTCTAATGGTTAAAGTTTTTGAGTCATTTGAAAATGTTTTTAGTGGCAAATTGTTAAGTATGGAATTACAGGGCCCCATAATAGGCTAGACACAGAAATACAAGTTTAAAAATATTTATCACTAGTGCAGAAATCTTCAGCCAGCAGGCTTTATACTTAGTAGTAAACGTATATGGGTTGTAGAATCAGGCAGACCAGGATCGGAGTCCAGCTATTCAACTTAGTAGCTACTTAACCTCAAAACCGTTACTCAGCTACTTTTTCCTTTTCTGTCTATAAAAGGAAGATGTAGTAGTACCTACTTCTTAGGAATTGTTGTAAAGGTTCAGTGAGATGCCACTGCTGCTGAGAGTAACAGCAGGTACTTCTGTAGTCTTTACTGCTGATAAAGTACTGTTCCGAGCACAATGCATTTCTCAGTCATTAGCTCCTCACAACCACATTGTGTGGGAAACACTGTTAAATCTGGCATTAATGCTAGCAAATGACACAAAAGAATCACCACCAAGAGTCAGCATATCCTTACCACATTCTGGAATGCATTGAAAATTTTACCGTTTTTATTGAAATTTAACTTTCACATTGTGTATATTTATATGATACAATTATATAATTTTATATATTTAAAGATTTTAAAACCTTTATATTTTCTTTCTTAAAATTTTATTATTTTGGTTAAAACTCAAAAGCGAGAGGTAATGATCACCTGTGATTGTTAAAAATGCTTCTCTTTAGAAAAACTGTATTTCATTACTTTTTGTTCAAAGGTTGCACGCAGCATAGAGATACGGGAATAGATGGGCAGACAGTTGAGATCACTGCACTCATTGTGTTCTACAGTTCATAAAGGTCCTGCATTACTCTCTCTGCGTTTCTGATGTGGGAGCTGTGTAGTTTGAAATTAGCTCTGTGGATCCACCAAAGGATAGATCCAGACACACAGGCTTGTGTGTTATCTGAGTTATGATAATTAGTATAAGTGATTTTCACTACTTTCCCTCCACTAAGTGACTGTGAAGCAGAAGACAGTGAGAAGGCTTATTGGTCTTTTTTTCCATTTTCGTTAACAAAATATATTGCTTTTCTGGATTTTTCAAGTTTTATTCCACTTATTCAAAACACACTTGGGGGAAATTCACAAGGTAACAGTAAAATATATGCAGTCTCCGTGTTTTTGTTATGTGGCTTGTAGTCATCCAAACTACAAAGGCAGCTTCTCCTGGGGCACAGGGAGAAGTTTTGCTAGAACCCTAGAAAGTGACAGATATTCACGAAGAGGACTTCAGGCTACAGTTGATTCAGATGGAATG